>NW_022728550.1:681268-694279 GCF_011630105.1 Anneissia japonica | reverse complement strand
TATAGCTACAGTATACATACCACTTGTTCTTCTTTTTGATGTAATTCTTTTCTGAGAGATTAACCAAGTAAATAACAGGTTTTGATGTGATAAACATGTACTTGTTAAGAACTTCAATCTGAAATACAAAATATTATGGAAAAATAAAATACCAGAAATTGTTGGAAACATGCAATAAAATATTTAAAAATGTTAAATTAAATTTTACTGCACAACTATATATATAGCATCAATCAATCAAACTAAGACTTACTTCAAAAGCACTCCATTCTTGTGTTCGTATCCACTTCTTTTCATCAACAAGAAATTTTTGAATCTTAACAAGAGCATCCTATAGAGGAAAAAAGTAGAAATTCCATTATAATTTGCTTCATCCATTTTTTTACTTTATTTTATTATCAAAATTTTTAATTTTGCATTTTTCAATTCAATTCCATTTATTCACATAAATGCATCGTCGTAAAATAATGATATAAAATTAAAGCGTACAGTAGACAGGCAATGTATTTATGTCTGGTGATACCAATAAGCACTTTAAAGGTTTTAAGCCTGGTACCACCAAAAAATATACAATCAATCATCATTTATGAATTCTATTTTATAAGTCAGATTAAACATGGAGACCTTCGTGACAGTGAACTTTTAACTTTGTACCTTTGAGCAATCCTGTTGAGTTTTAATAATTTTATAAACTTTTTGCAAGTGCTTGCATTTTTATCTTGTAATCTTGTTTATCTTTGTATTCTGTATGTTTTATCAATAAATTAAATGATATGATATATAATGTATAAATTGGAAAACAATAACATCAATTACACATAGAAATATATTTCCCCTTTTATGCATTAATTAATTAAAGAATGATGATTTATGTAATAATGGAAAGGGCCAAGCTTGATTGTGTTCTTGGTTCTTGGCATTGCATGCCATATCATTTTGTATGTATTTTGTTCGGTACTATCCTCTTCACCCCTATTATGAATGTATAAAATAGAAGCACACCACTGTTGAAATTAATATTTGTTGTGGTTTTCTTTGTATCAATTAGAATGTTACTGAAATTTTGCCATACAAATACAGTGATTAATTAATCCTGACAAACTTACAAATTCTGGTTGGCTTTTTTTGTCACCACCACGTTTCACTTTCTTCTCCATATCTGCAACACGAGCCTCAATAAATTCCTCATCCTTCAACCGTAGTTCTTCACTGATAATTTCAAGATCCCTCACTGGGTCAACCTCACCCTCAACATGAGTGATATCCTCATCTTCAAATGTGCCTAAGAAGCAATTAAATATGAATAAAAATAAAGTAGGTAATAAATCATACTAAGGCAGTTAGGCCTATCATGCTAGGGTGAAAGTTCAATAATTGTGTCAGGACTGACATTCCATCAATGTTTAGGTCATATATATATATATATATATATATATATATATATATATATACTGTATATCATCTATAGTGGCATAGCATTTGTAAGTTTATGTACCTACAAAGTCTCTCTTTAATGCAAATTATTGTTTTTGAATCTTTCTAAAACTTTAACAATAATCTACAGGGGTCCCAAGTTGGGAGAAGCCATTTCCGGGAGATCTGGTTAATGACATTGGGGGAGGGGGGTTCCAGAAAAAGGGCCACTTCCGCACAGCATGGATGGGCTACGGTGAGCAAATTTTTAAGAATAGGCACCTATAGAAGCCCAAAAATGGTAATTTTACACTGTAAAATCTACTTTCCAAATCAGTTTTCTGATGAAATGATTGGTTTCTTAGTTGTGTGGTAGTGAAAAATCTATTAGCTTCCTTTATACTAAATTTGCTGGAAATGAGTGCATTTGCGGGAGATTTTTGCTTGCTCGCAGGAGTGCAGGAGACCATACCGATTACCAGGAGACTCCTGTAAGTTCCGGGAGACCTGGGACCCCTAAATCTATTGTAACATGGTGATTCACGTACAATTGTAAATTTATTTTCGAAGGCGATAATTGCCTTCCATACTACATCGTCTTTCTTTTTATCTTTCTCCTTTACGCGGTTCAGTAAAACTAAATTACCAAAGCTAGCTACTAAAGTTATAAAACTATCAAGATTATAAAATATTTAGGAAATTTGCACTTTGAAGGTATGTTGATTGTTTTTAGAATTGATTTATTATTGTTCGAAAGCTAGATTATATTGCACTAGCTAAATATTAAATGAAGAAATTTGGTGAAAGCCTTAGGCTGCCTCGCCATGTTCATGCAGAACGTAGCGTACATACGTACGCGCGGATAAATACAAATCAGCTAGGCAGAGTCTCATCGTATACTAGGGTATTGACTAGAGTTCGGAGCTGATTGTTGGCTTAATTAGTTAATGTTTATCGTATTAATTACAGTTTGGATTATTGTAGTTTGTATGCCTACATCTGCTATAGAAAATACTACATTATTATGTGCTGTAAATACAATTATTTGTTCGTAGGCCTAAGATACTTTCCATTTTATTCCATCACGGTCATGCACGAGATGCGTGATTGGTTACTAGGGGAGTTAGTTTATAATTATAGAGGGCGCTACTCCACAGCATATTAACAGCTATTGTTTACCGTTGCACACGGCGTATTATCTACATCGTCCAGTTATTAATTGAGAAGTAGTTAAGATAGTGAAAGTATATTCAGTATTATTGCTGAGTACTGTGATATAATGGCTTTAACTAAATCTTAGTTGATGTATTGACATTTACGGTCATAAAGTCAGGGTGATTATAATAAATGAAGATAAGTAATTAAAATAGTGAAGTTGTAGTACTGGTAGTACTACATACTGTAGGTTGTTATTACTATAACTCTTTACTGAAATTGTTATTGTGTTATTGTTAATGACTATAAGAGAATTGTTGTTCTTATTCTAAGATGATGATTGATAGGTAAATAATTATTACATGGTAAATATTACATAACCAGTGTTAACTATCTACATGATTGTTACAGTGTAGTACAGGTAGCTTATTTTCTTCTATTTAGTGCCATCACTGGGTAGAGTGATTGTACTGTTTGGTTATTGTGAACGTATTGCTCAGGAGCTGCAAAGCCGGGGTAAGCGATGGTTTAAATGTCGTTTCACAAAATCTTGTTATTAATATTGTGGTTGTATATTAATGTGATGGAAGTCTGCTACCTTGTATAATTGATGTAAAATGGAGGTTCCCATGTATAGTAATGGTACTATAAAATATATAATATGTAATATGATCTCAACATTTCGTTAAGGTTAAAAGTGTGGAAAATGTTAATCAACGGCTTGTGACTCCCTGTCCACCGTTAATGAACTGGCATCTCTCTGATGACATACTTAATATACCATTTGCGAACTACATAAGATTAACAAAATTTAAGCACTTTATTCATAATTACACATAAAGTTAAAGCAAATGTTAAATGATTACCAATTTCCTATTGGGAAATTTTGTAAAAAATTTTTTGAGCATCGATTTGAGTATGATTCTAAACATCTTACTAGACCAATGGCGGTGCCAGCGGGGAAAAGGAATTAAGCCCCTCATCAGAGAGGCCAAACATACATTCAAGTCAGCAATAATTAGTCACAAAACAAAAAGAGAAAAAAATACAACAAAAACAAAATTGACATAACATTATGGCCACAGATATGATTGCCATTACAGAAAAAATTTTATATTCAGTACATTTTCTCTTAAAAAAGTGAACCTTTTAAATTTGGGGGGTGTTCCATCCTGTCTCTTATACACATCTTATTTATGTCTGGTGATACCAATAAGCACTTTAAAGGTTTTAAGCCTGGTACCACCAAAAAATATACAATCAATCATCATTTATGAATTCTATTTTATAAGTCAGATTAAACATGGAGACCTTCCTGACAGTGAACTTTTAATTTTGTACCTTTGAGCAATCCTGTTGAGTTTTAATAATTTTATAAACTTTTTGCAAGTGCTTGCATTTTTATCTTGTAATCTTGTTTATCTTTGTATTCTGTATGTTTTATCAATAAATTAAATGATATGATATATAATGTATAAATAGGAAAACAATAACATCAATTACACATAGAAATATATTTACCCTATTATGGATTAATTAATTAAAGAATGATGATTTATGTAATCATGGAAAGGGCCAAGCTTGATTGTGTTCTTGGCTCTTGGCATTGTATGCCATATCATTTTGTATGTATTTTGTTCGATACCATCCTCTTCACCCCTATTATGAATGTATAAAATAGAAGCACACCACTGTTGAAATTAATATTTGTTGTGGTTTTCTTTGTATCAATTAGAATGTTACTGAAATTTTGCCATACAAATACAGTGATTAATTAATCCTGACAAACTTACAAATTCTGGTTGGCTTTTTTTGTCACCACCACGTTTCACTTTCTTCTCCATATCCGCAACACGAGCCTCAATAAATTCCTCATCCTTCAACCGTAGTTCTTCGCTGATAATTTCAAGATCCCTCACTGGGTCAACCTCACCCTCAACATGAGTGATATCCTCATCTTCAAATGTGCCTAAGAAGTAATTAAATATGAATAAAAATAAAGTAAGTAATAAATCATACTAAGGCAGTTAAGCCTATCATACTAGGGTGAAAGTTCAATTATTGTGTCAGGACTGACATTTCCATCAATGTTTACTGTAATACTGATATACTGTATATCATCTATAATGCCATAGCATTTGTAAGTTTATGTACCTACAAAGTCTCTCTTTAATGCAAATTATTGTTTTTGAATCTGATTTCTAAAACTTTAAAAATAACCTACAGGGGTCCCAAGTTGGGAGAAGCCATTTCCGGGAGATCTGGTTAATGACATGGGGGGGGGGGTGCCAGAAAAAGGGCCACTTCCGCCCGCATGGATGGGCTAAGGTGAGCAAAAGAATAGGCAACTATAGAAGCCAAAAAATGCCAATGTTACACTGTAAAATCTACTTTCAAAATCAGTTTCCTGATGAAATGATTGGTTTCTTAGTTGTGTGGTAGTGAAAAAACTATTAGCTTCCTTTATACTAAATTTGCTGGAAATGAGTGCATTTGCGGGAGATTTTTGCTTGCTCGCAGGAGTGCAGGAGACCATACCGATTACCAGGAGACTCCTGTGAGTTCCGGGAGACCTGGGACCCCTAAATCTATTACTTGAGAAATTTATATATTTGTATTTTGATTTCACTCAGCCAAAACAATACAACACAATACATAAATTACATGTACTGTTCATCCACAGGGCCAAAAGACTAACAAACTTACGTATCACATGATAAATTCCATCAACAGCTTTAATGTGAGATAAGAAAGCATTTCCCAGTCCCTTGCCTTCATGGGCACCCTTCACTAGCCCCGCAATATCAGTTACATGGAGGAAAGCTGGCACTTTGCTGTGAAGTAAATGATGAATTATAATTTGTGTAATTTTTACACTAAATTTTAGCATAATAAACATAGATATCATTATCAGTTATATTAAATTAAATTCTATTATAATATTAAATTAATATTTATATTTTCTAATTATACAGGGTAATGTCATATTAAGTGCTGAGAGCAAGTAGCAGTAACAATACATGCTGAAAAAAACCATTATAATTAACATAACTAACAACAATTAAAATAAATATTACAATTACAATCAACATTAAGTTAGGTCTTAGCAATATAATACCTTGCAGGTTTATAGTAATCACATAAGAAATCATATCTTTCGTCAGGTACTGGTACCCTACGTGCATTGAAAAAGATAAAACAGAAAATTTCATAGCATCAATAGCAACAATATCGATAATAGCTCTTTCCACAGAAAATATCAAAGTGTTTCTCATAATTACTATGGTGATAAGAAATAGGACTTATCCTACACAGTTAGTACTTCTAGTGTTGGATGACCATAATTATAAAATTGCATATACAATACATTAGACAGAACTATTGCATCCTACAAATTGATTTTGTAACTTGCAAAGTCATTCTCATCACAACTTGTGAATTTTCAAAAATAAAATAGGAAAATACTTATTTTCATTGGGATCTGTAAACACACCCAGCATAAGACAGGTTCATATCCAGAAAGGAAATAAAACAAAGAAGAAAAACAAGGTTAAATAATTATTATCATTATGAAATTATTTATGTTATAAACATCCAGCTTTTATTTGGAAATATCAAACAGCCCTATTTATAGATTTTTAGTAACAATTCTGAGTTAAGTTGCTTATCCTAAATTGTTACAAGATAAATAGAACTATTTTGAAAGTCACAAATTCTGCCTCACCTATTGTACAAAATGGAAAATTTTCTGCAGAAGCTTGACTCTTGGTAAGTACATTAAAAAAGGTAGATTTTCTGTAAGAACAAAAACATTAAAATAACATATTTCAATTCAATTTGACCAACAAAATTAAATGTACATTTCATAATTTGTAACTGGACTAAAACAATGATAAAAACAATAATTTCATAGTTTTTCAATCAGTGGTGTTGCCAATAGGGGCCAGAAGGCCTAGGTCCTGTTCGACACACCAATTTCCTATTGGGAAATTTTGTAAAAAATTTTTTGAGCATCGATTTGAGTATGATTCTAAACATCTTACTAGACCAATGGCGGTGCCAGCGGGGAAAAGGAATTAAGCCCCTCATCAGAGAGGCCAAACATACATTCAAGTCAGCAATAATTAGTCACAAAACAAAAAGAGAAAAAAATACAACAAAAACAAAATTGACATAACATTATGGCCACAGATATGATTGCCATTACAGAAAAAATTTTATATTCAGTACATTTTCTCTTAAAAAAGTGAACCTTTTAAATTTGGGGGGTGTTCCATCGGAACCCCTGGATACAGGCCTGTAATTAACAATTATCAACAAGTAAGGAAAAACAATAAATGCATTGAGACTTTGTTTATGCACTATACATGTAGCAAATGTACATTACATTACCAACAATAATCAAAAGTATAATAATCAAAAGGGCTAGTACGTACCCTACATTTGGTAGACCCACAATACCACAGGAGAGTGATGTCCCCACCCTACCAATAAGGGGTGGTGCCTTGGGTGGTCCTGCCTTCTTCTTTGGTGGCATCTTAGTTTTTTAAACAATCTACAATATATAATAAACCAATAGAAAAGTCAATGGCTTATCAGTGGTGTTTGTAGCACATATATGATATTACATATATCACTATGCATTTTTCAGAACAGAAACAAGAATGTAATAAATGAAAAGCAATATTCCTAGATAAAGCATAAAAAAGAAAGTCAAAATGAAATAGTGGAGGGAAATTAGATTTGTAAATTGTAATGTCTTTTTCTCATCACTCAGAGAATCAAATTCTTAAATCTTATTCTTACAGTATTTGTATTTTAAAAATATTTCTCAATTGACAATTGTTACTTATAACTTATCAGAATTGTACTTAAATGTAAATTACTCTACCTAGGGTTGGACCTGTCAATCAAAACCATTGCCAGTACTCAGTCTTTCCATGAGTTTGAGGTTTTACACCTCCATGGTTTGGGTAGTGTTTGATTGCCTTATTTAGAGATACAGTTACATGTCACAGATACCACCAAGTAGTAGTACCGTACATACCCTCCTCGCTCGGTTGGCCTAGCCTCCTAGCTAGCTAAAAATTCGTATTTCAGTTCTATAGTAGTATAACAGCTTTCAACTGATAACATTCACAAGACTCCTCCTATTCTTCAATAGTCATAAAATAACTAAACGTAATATAAATTGTAACCAAAGTAAAACTTTTCTATAGTAAAATGATTCCTAGGCCTACCATATGCAGCTAGCTCTCAGGCAAACAATTGCTGATTCCCGGTGGTGCAATACACGAATTCACTGTTCACCCAGATTCATCTCAGCTCAATCCCACACATGGCTAATTTTAGTGACAGGGTAAAGACTAATAATATCCAGTCGTTGTTTCAGGTTTTTATCTACTTTACCGTAGTTTGTAGTAATTAAACTAACTTTATTATTTATTTATAACAATTTTATAACGAATTTATAACAATACTTATTGTTGTTTAATTTGCTGATTTAAGGATTTATATACTTTTCCTCTCCCCATGATGTTTTGACGATGATTTTAAGTTCTGTCATCAGCAGTGACCTTTGTACACTTTGTTGGAAGAACCAAGGACGAGGAAAACAACCGCGAATGTTTGAAAAGTTATGAAATTATGGCAACATTGTTGAGTTTTCAATACTTTCAAAATACTCCAACTGTACAGGAGGAAGAACAATCTAAAACAGGTTAGATATTGGCTTTTGACAAAATAACTGAGGATGGTAGGCCTACCTCTAGGTACCTACTTAGGCCTGGCCAACTTCGGCCGCGAGCAATCTCGGCAGCTGCGCCCCGTCGAACGCAACATTGTAGGCTTAGGCCCTATGGGCCATGGCTCGCCGTTTTGAATGGTGTTAATAAATACTATAGTTGAGCGCGATAAACACAAGATAATAGATACACTGCTTAAAAATTTAAAACAAAATAAGAACAAATTGAGGCTGAGGTAAAATGTCAAGACTCAAATGAGATTTTTATTTTTAAAAACTAGAAAAACCAAAAAATATCCATGAATAGATCCGCTAGGATCTATTCATGGGAACCAACGAAAAACTATGGCTCTCTGATCCCAAGTGTCCACACTTTCTACATTATCGTAGGTATGTGGATGATACATTTTGTCTATTTAATAACCAAAGTGACGCCACTGAGTTTTTCGAATTTATCAACTCCAGACACCCCAATATAAGTTTCACGATGGAAAATGAAAATTGCAATAAACTAAGTTTTTTAAACATTCTTATACATAAAGAAAATGATGGCAAAGTTAAAACAACGATATTCAGAAAAAGTACTTTCACTGGTCTCCTTTTGGCATTTTGTAGTTTTTGTCCACAAACTTATAAGCTGAGAGTGAGACTAATCAAAACACTTATTGACAGAATTTATAAAATCAATAATAGTTGGAAGGGTTTCCATGATGATTTGATGAATCTAAAAGGCACACTGTTAAGAAATGGTTACCCCTCATATGTCATTGATAAAATTTGTAAACAATACATTGATAATAGTGTAACTAACTACACTAAATCAAAGGTTAATGATGATGCACACAAAGTCATGTATTTCAAACTTCCATTTATTGGTAAATATTCTGATGATATTAAATACAAGATACACAATATTGTAACTAAACATTGCACTGGATTGAAATTAAACATTGTTTTCACCACTACAAAAATAAAAAACATGTTCAGTATCAAGGACGCAATCCCTAGTAATCTTCGCTCTATGGTAGTGTACAAATTCAAATGTGGTAGATGTAATTCCACCTATATAGGCTATACTAGCCGACACTTGAGTACTAGGATTGACGAACACCTTGGCAAAGACAAAAATTCACACATTTTAAAACATCTAAATGAAAATAAAAAATGCAAAACATTAGCTAATACCACTTGCTTCAACGTCATTGACCAGGACAACAGTGAAATTAGATTACGAATAAAAGAATCACTACACATCAAATGGAACAGTCCAAATCTCAACGTTCAACTCAAACATTTAAGCTTTCAACTTTTCAATTAGCATACAGTACTAATGTATGCAAGGTGTTCTATACACCTTGCATATGATTATCTAGAACGATCGTTACGTTACCTTAATTGGTAACAATTTGTTTTCACTAATTAATATTCATTCATTCTTTGTATAAATACTCTTAGTTAAGAATGGCAAGGTTTTTCTTTCCGTTTATTTCGCCTTTCAGTTTGTACTGATGATGGGTGAGAGAGAACACCCGAAACATGTTTACTACAATTAAATCCTTAGTTCTTTTCTTAAAATGTGTTGTATTTTTCATCAATTTGCGTCCGTTTGGTTCCATCATTAAGGATTTTAGTTCGGAAGACCTGCCAATTTGTTTGCTTAGGAAGTATGAGAAGATATCCCTACGCTTCATTAAAGCTGAATTGGATCATCATTTTTTACACAAAAAATATCTGTTTGTACCTTTATGTGTAGGCCTATGTGTGACTATGTAAAACAGTAGGCCTAGCCCTACAATAGGTATACTGTACTTACTGTACCTGTCATTTGGAGCCATTTTCACCGGGGCGTTTTTTCTTGTGCCTATTTTTCAGGGCCGTTTTTTTCCAGGGCCACATTTACCTACATTTCAGTACAGTGTGTATTGCCAAATGCTGTACAATAGTAATCTTCTATGTTAGAAAATTTTGTAAAATAAGAACAAAATAAGAACTTTTTTTAGTCTGAAATCAGCCAAAAAATAAGAACACTGAGCTTGGGCAAAATTTTACTGGTTGTTTAAAAAAAAAAAAAAATGTAGGACATTAAAAGTTAAGAAAACAAATCAGATTTAAATGGTTAAATATTAAACGTCGTTGCTAGAGAT
Organism: Anneissia japonica; assembly: GCF_011630105.1. Taxonomy (NCBI): domain Eukaryota; kingdom Metazoa; phylum Echinodermata; class Crinoidea; order Comatulida; family Comatulidae; genus Anneissia; species Anneissia japonica. Next base: position 683,824 of record NW_022728550.1, on the reverse strand, counting down.
ACGGTACTGTATTTTTACTTCCATTTGCTAGTAAATGCTTTAAAGGTAGTGCATGTCACATTGTGTGATGTTTTTATATCATTCACTCCAGGACCATTTAGGGCTACCAAGATTTGGCATGAAATCATCAAAGATGTCCATGAAAAAGTCATTCCAAAGCGTCATCGTCACTTGATGAAAACATATGAAAAGTGTTTCTCAGGGTCAGAGGTTGCTGATGTTCTTCAGAACTATTTGAAAGAAAATGGCAGTTTTGAAGCTGATGTTCCACGAGAAAAATCAGTAAAACTTGCACAGGTACAATTGTTACATTCTGTGGGTTGATTATTGTAATTATAATAATAGGCCTACGTTGATTTTAAATTCTTTCATTTTGGTCACTTAAGTACCGTATTTATTTGAATAAATGCCCTGGGGTGTTTATTGTTGAAAAGGGCTTTTGAAGGGGGGGGGGCCATTTATTCAAGTTTATTTTGTGTAAAATGGATACTTATATATACCCACATAAACACCCCTTAATTTCACTGTAAATATAGAGTACCACAGTCGTGTCGTCACAACACTTGGTGTGACCACACCCTCTGGACGTTGGTTACCGTTCATTATGCCTGAATGACTTCATAATCTTAATAGTTTAGAATAAGATTTCTGGAATAGGCATTTTAAAACCTAATAATTTACCATCAAAATGTACTAAAAACACAAAAAGCTTGCATTATATTAGTAATCGAACACACATTTAATCATCAATTAGCATTTATTCGACGGAGCTGTTTATTCCAAAGGAGGCTCTAGAGGGGGCATTTATTCAAATCAGGACATTTATTCAAATATAGTAGTTAACTTTAACTAATTATGATGGTAATGATTTGAAGATTCATTTATTGATGAATCCTGATTTTCAATGTCAACTCTGCTTCGGTGGTTAATGTGCTTTCTTTTCAAACCTGTGTTGGAAAGAATTGTAACAGACATTTTGTGATCAATAATTATTACTATGCTTCAAGTCATCTGCAGAACCACATTTATACTTATAAGATATCTTATGTATATTAGATAATAATCCTTTTCATGTTTATCAATGTCCTTTAAATATTGACAATTTTTTTTTACATTTTAGCTATTGCTAGATTCCAAGGTCTATCAAGACATCACAACAGTTAATCAACAAGAAAAGAAAGTCACATTTTTTGACAGTAATTCACATTTTTACCGGTAAGAAAAAAATACTTACACATTAATGTAATTACAAACATTTTAGTTTTAAATTCAGTTTTATAAGTTAATCACTAGAAAAATAATTCAAGCTCATCCCTGTCCATTGATGAGCTATGGAATCCCAAGACCTGGTAGATACTACCTGGCATATGGTCCCTTCTAAGGTTACAAATTATGATTGATGTATTTCTTGATTGATACAATAATTACATAATACTGTAGTCTTGATATGTTAGCCATAGTCAGCACCTATTGTTCACTTTAAAGATTGTTTTTATAAATAGAATTTTTAAAAATATAGTACTTATCAATTAACTTTTCAATTAAATTTCAATTTTTTCAGGTTTGTTGGAACAGATTTAGAAAATAAATGTAACTGTAAATTGAGTAGAAAAAGGTAAGTAACATGGATGAAACGAGAAAATTTTCATTTTCTGAAAAGTATCAGAATTTGAAGGCATTAGTAGTTTACACTGCAGCATCTTCAGTTTTGTTCACCTATTTTCAATTAAAGCTTAAGCAAACTTCATTTTCCTTACAGCTAAGATTTGGTGTTTGTAATATATTTGAATTTACATTAATCACAACCCCAGTAATGTATACCCTGGTGTATAGACAACTGCATTAATACTCTGCAATAACTATGGAGTTAAGCTGTTAATGTGAAAGGTCATTACAATCTATAATGTTATATATTATCTATTTTTATACAGGCATAGTATACATAGTGTATTAGATTTAGATAGAGCAACCCCAAGGAAGACGCTGTGTTCATGTACAAATGAGAATGCATCAAGTCGTCTGTCAACATCAGATCCTGCCAGGGAAGCAGCAATATTGTGCAATCCTATTGTTAGTGAAGAAAGGGTTCTGAGAAGTAGCCACAGGTATCTGCAAAGAGCAGCCAGTAAATCCAAGCGATACCATAAGCCTAAAGTAATGGCTCCATATGGTAAGAAAAATAGAACTACAAAGTACATATGAAAAAAATAGTAAAGATAGTAGTAAACACACATATGAGGCATGTTGTGGCAAAATGGCTAAGTTGTAGCAAAAATTGAAATTCAAGTTATTGGTATTTTTAGATACCTGAGTATGTGGTCTTTAAAAATGAGGAGTCATTCATTCAAATTGGACATTTCAAGCCTAAGTTATTGGAAAGTGAAAGTACAGTACTCTTAGAGTCAAGATAAACATGATTTTGAGTAATTGCCTTTCAAAGTTATTTGTGCATACATTGTTTAATAGAATGAACTATGAAAAATAACGTTAAATAAACAACTTGTTAACCACTTCCAGAACTAATACTTTGGGACATGATTAATAAGACATTAAACT
>NW_022728550.1:649178-681226 GCF_011630105.1 Anneissia japonica | reverse complement strand
ATTATCCAAAAATATAATATAATAAAATATAATAAAAATATATATATATAAATAAATATAAATATATATAAATGTATGTAATAGTTATAATGGAAAGATTAAAAAAATGAAAATGTATTACATTATATGTCATTTAGTAAAATGTGAGAGTAATTTTACTTTTTAAAAAATTATTTGTCAAAATAATCATTCAATATTTGGACCTCTACAAATAGAAAAAAACAAAGAAAGAATTTAAAAATGAATAATAATGATAATAATAATAATAATATTAATGATGATAATAAAATGATAATAGAAATAATAGTAATAATAATAATGATTATGATAATAATATTAATAATAATGATCATAATAATAATATTAATAGTAATGATGATAATAATATCTGTCTCTTATACACATCTAGATGTGTATAAGAGACAGGTACCTATTGTGATGTGTTTTGTAGTCAAGTCAACTTTAATTCCCATTTAAGAGGGGAGAATCATCGCTGTCAAGTGATCTTCAATTTCATGAGGAGCAAAAGGTATGTTGGTTACAGTTTGTTATTATTATTATTACATTGATTTGTTTACATTAATTTTTCATCTAACCAAAGGTGAGTGAGTCTTAGATCTGAGAAGATGAATAATGAGGGACGACTGTCTACTCTTAGAGTCAAGATAAACATGATTTTGAGTAATTGCCTTTCAAAGTTATTTGTGCATACATTGTTTAATAGAATGAACTATGAAAAATAACATTAAATAAACAATTTGTTAACCACTTCCAGAAATAATACTTTGGGACATGATTAATAAGACATTAAACTGTTGATCTATAGTGAAAAACAAATTTGGATTTTTAGGCAATTTTTTGAGCTCCCATATTTTATAGCTCATTTACTCAATACTGGACTGTCCAACAACTTAACCATTTCGCCACAACATGCCTCATATGTATAGTATATACAGTAAGTACAGATGTATATTATATACTAGCATAATGAACATAATGCCACCTTGTTTGCTATGTTTGTATTGAGATCTATTGCTAAGTATTTCAGATATTTCTATTATCTTTTACTAACTACTGCAACCACATTATAGTTTGCAACTTACTGTTCAAATATTCATATACATTTTCCCTCCCATCTATGTTTAGTCAGAGCTGAAGTATGGCGTGAGACCACCATTCAGCACCTGTTGAAGCTTATTGATGTTCCAATACTTGATAATCTCTTATCATGTGATATTAGCCAAGTATCGTGTCAAGAGTCAGATGACTTCATCGAGGATGTTGGTGTTTCCTCATTAGAACAGACTTTCAGGAAAGGTTGTGAAAGGTAATTCTTGATTTCTAGATTCTAGATAGTTTATCAATTTTTTTAAGGTAATACAAAAACACTTACAAACATGACAACAGTAGGATACTGAAAAGAAATTCTTCGCAATCCCAGGGGTGGATCAGTCCAAGAACTAAATTAGGGGTGCTGGGTCCATGAGGAGCACTCATGTTTCGACAATTTGTAGTATTAGAGAGTACTCAATATCAATACCTTTTTTTGAGCATTTGAGATGCATATTTATATGAATGTAATTTAATATTGTTTTTTTTTTGTTCAGTAATACAGTAATTATCTCAATTACCATTTTCCCTTGTAAAAAAACACCATACCCCAAAGTTGCATTGGTATGCAACTAGATGAAAGATTGGCCAACCCACTACTGCACTATCCCTGTACTTATATTTATGATTTGCTGCATAATTTAAAATTGTAAGTAATAGTATTTAATCTTTCTTTTTGTAGTCCTGTTGATTCTTGGATGTCAGCTGCATTTTCATGCCTAGAACATCACCCAAGCGGTGATGTTATCACAACAACATGTATTGAAAATGTTACTGAAGCAAACACTACAAAACATGCCAGGAAGATCCTTCTGTTTGAGGAAATTGCCAAGTTTTACAGCCCAAAGAAATCGCCGCTTTTGCCTAGCAAATTCTCAGACGTGCTGTTGATTCTGGTGAAGTTACTGGCTGCCGGGAAGCTAAGGCTGAGCCTACAGGTGCTACAACTCTGCATGATATTACTGAGCCATGACAGTGCTGAACAATTAAAACATTTATTAATTTTTATGTCTCATGCAGGCAGCAAGGATGCAGTGAGGTTACGTTTTGAGGTGAGTTGATCTGAGAGGGGAGAATCTTTGCCTAGCCTAGGTTCATTTTAATTTCTTTGTTTTTTTATTTATATTTCCTTTATTACTTGTGTTATGTATTGAGGGTCCCTAATGATCAGCTCCGGCTTGATGGACCACCCTCGTAAAATATTGTTGAAATAAATAAAAATAAATAAATAATACTGTAATCCGAATATTCTGTAATCCAAGTAGACTAGGTGGAAGGTTCTTACCCTTCTCGAAGAAGCCTATGGAATGTTCTTATCAGCCTAATGGGAAGTAGCCAGTCGATCAGTTGACTATTATAAGGTGGATGTGTCCATCCCTCTGGAAATGCTAGCTGCAATGCCATTCGGATTCAAGTTCTACCCTAGCCGCTAGCTAGTATGATACCACAGTTTTTGGTTCAAATTCTACCTGAATGACTTAAAAATATTTTTAAATGTATATTGGGAAGTACTTAGTATCCAGTGTGATAACATGTTGGGATGGGAAGAAAAGTATTCCTATTGAATTTTCTTAATGCAAAATTCCTTTGCAGTACCTGCTGCTACTCCAGATTCAAATTTAAACTAGCTAACTTGCTTAAAACAAGGTTCTAGTGGTTTGATACTGTGCTGTGGCTTCTCGACAGAATCACTTGCTAATTATTTCACAAGTATCTGAAGACATACTGAGTGTTAAGTGTGACATTTTTCTCAGTTTGGGAAAGATAACAATCTATGTATCTTCATTTTCATTTTATTTTTTTACCATATTTATAGATGGCGACCTTTCCAGCCCATCCTTAAATGTTGGCCGATATTCAGGGGCCCTCTACAATAAATGAAATAATGTGATGCTTTATAAACTAAATCTCATTACGAGGCTTAAGGAGTGCTCCTTTGCTTTCACAGTGTTTAAACCCAACCCTGTGATTGGAGGGCAATCATCTTTACCACAAGCTAGAACTGTGCATGCTCGTATCAAAGTCGATCAACATGAACACCATACACACAACATAGGTTTATGTTTATTGACCCTGATTCACCTTGAATACGAGCATGCACAGTTCTAACTATGAATTGGCTTGTATGTATTGACAGATGGACAACAGGTCAACGGTTTGTTATGAGTTCACGTCAGCCATCATCAGAACAGCATGCCTGACTTCGGCTCAGTGTACTTACATCGTTGGATTTATGATGGACCACTATGAGAAGATGTTCACCATTCCAGAGTCTGTGAAGAAGTCAGTTGATGATAGGATCAAGAAGTGGAAAAATGGAGAAGATATTCTGAGTGAAGGTATCAAATCTATGCTCCTGTTTTTTGCTCTATTTTTGTTTATTATATTCTTTCCATCAGGTTATAATGTTTATACAGCAGTAGGCCTACTGTTCCTAAAAGATCAAGATTCTAGATATAGATACTGTATAGATTCTTTACCAGTAAATAAATTCTTTTTCACTTTAAGAAATTATGTGAGGTATTGGGTTCAGATTTGCACAAATCAACTTTATTTCCTAATTGTAGTCTTACTTATTATGTTAAAATAAATTTTGATTATACAGTATTAATAATTGTACTCCTAATGATTTTCAATTCATTTACAGTACAACAATTCTGTGTAAGGATTTCCCTTCAAGACTTCCACGACCAGTGCATAACCACCACTGAAAAGGCGATCAAAGATCTTATGAATAAAATCATTGATGACACCGCTCTCACACTCAAGGAAAAGAAACAGCGGATTAAACAGCTTCATAAACACCATAAGGGTATTTATGACAAACATTTCCCAGATATGCTTCTGTAGGCAGATACTCTTGTTCAGAATCAAAATTTCACTGCTTTAAGTGTATTAAGTAATGGGTTCAAAGTTCATTATTCTATCCCTGTTGAAATAAAACATCCAGATAATTTAAGATTGTACTGTGCACACAACTCGTGGACTCGCAAGAGAACAACTTTTATAAAATTGTACTTTCTATGGCAAAAGGATGTATTGTAGTGCAGTAAAAACAAACTCTAGTACTGAACTGTATATTAGTACAAATTCTAGTGCTGTGGCTGTATAGGCAGTTGCTTGCACTGAAGAGTTGGCAATATAAACATTATTCTGTTTTTACTCTTGTAAATATGTTAATAATTTTTAGCACTTAAGTTTTTTTTTTGTATTGATTGTATATAATGCATGGATTAATTATTTAAATGACTTTTTTAAAATTTTAATATATTTGATATGAGTGATTGTAATTTTATTTTGGATTTTACAAGACAGAATGGTGGTTATGTTTTATATAGCACCCTCGGTTTGCATGGCACTTTATTAGTAAGCTTGAATGTCATATTTTAGTAAAGTATATTTGTAATATTCAGAAGTGTGGTTAGAGATTTAAACTTTTTAATGTGATCTGTCTTGGCACATTTTATTTAATTTTTAATAACATTTGTTATTAACTGAGTTATAGTATTGTAACAGGTAGAGACTGTAACTTGGTGATGGAAATGCTTGGCTTTTAATTCCAGAGTCCTGGTATCATCTTGTAATTTCCAAGACTTTAACTACAAATGACACTACCTAAGCATCACATGACATTGTAATTGGCAAATTTGATTTAAATGAGAAAATAAAATTTTCATGAAATATAAAACACTTTGTAGTCATTTTTTTTTTGCACTGAATTTTATATCATTATTTAAAAAAATCTTACAAAATGAACAATACTGTCCATAGTTATCAATATTTTAGCTCAAGGAGTGGGAGAGGAATGCATTGGAATAATTTGAACTGTCTACTGACGCAATCTATTATTGATAATGGTAAGCCCAGCCGCTCTCATTTGAGAGGTCCACTAAATTAATGAAGTACATTTAGGATGCTCCATAGCCTAGAAGCAACAGTACTGAGAGCAGCATAACTTTGTCAGCTGAACTGTAGAGATTCTTTGGTTCAATTATCACCACTCTCCTTTTGTTTCAACTGAAATGCAAGTCTAATATACTAAGCACCATCTTTTTGGAAAAGAAGTTTAAATAATTCTTGTGTGTACTTCTTGGCTCATATGCATGTTAAAGAACTCTGTATATAACTTAGTTGTCAGTTAATAAATTAATAGTCACCATGTAAGAACTGGACCATAAATATCCTAAGGTCCCTTGTTACTTGTATAGCACTTTTCCTTGGTACAATTTATTTGCTGCACCACATTATGAGTTTCAGCTGAAGTAACTATAGCACACCTTCAACCTTGAAGATACACATCCACTTATTTGTTGCTTTATACCAAACTGTCCAGCATTCAGACATCAAATTTCTCTGTGCATATTGACTGCCCATTCTCTTCGTATTCCTTCCTGCTCACACACATCTTAGACAAGATATCATCTGATTGGCCGAGAAGTTTTCCACCATGCCATGCATATTCAATAGGGCTAAATGTAAGAAAATTTACCAATAGAAAAATAAGGACAACAGCAAGTCAGAAAATTATACTAAAACATATACTGCAGAATGCCTTATCTATACTCAATTTAATTCCTGTACCACTTGCTAGTATCCAGCTAGACAAGAATGGATTAAGATGATCCCAACAAACAGTTTTGTATGCAATATATTTGTATAATCAGAGTATAGAATTTCAAGAGGTCCGACTTCCCTGATTTTGTATGCACGCAATGGAATGCTACAAGATGGGAGGGGGCGCCATATTAGAATTTGAATATGTACGTTCCTTTGAAGGATGCCCTCTAGTTAGTGGTAGTACTGAGAAACGGACCTCTTGCAGTTCTACACTCTTTGGTATAATTTACCAAGTAAATAATAACGCAAGTTAATGAAGTTATTGTTGCCAGCTGAATATTATACAACAAAGGCAGCTTTTATAAACCTAGAGTAAAATCTAAATAATGTTTGATAGTCTTCTCACATTCATTATCTAGTAAAAATTCTGAAAAGATATCTTACTTTTTTGGAAGGAAGACATTGACGTTATATTCCTGAGGTGCCATGGATCTAACATCCCGCTCCACTCGTTCTCTGAATCCTGGAAAAAGTGAGTTTCCACCGGTTAAGATGATGTTGTTATACAGATGAGGATGCATTTCTGAAAAAGATAGTTAAATACCATATAATAATGACAACAAAGATAATAATGATCATAACAATATTATCAACATTTGATAATTTCAGATACATCAAACATATTAGTTTGCTGATATTGTTTTTGTTATTGCTACCATCACACACAATTCCTGCCTAAGTTAATTTGAGTTTATTTAATTTTCATTTTAATAATTAAAAACAGTAAGTAGAGGAGATTACAAATTGTGAATAACACATTCAGTATCCAAGAACCAGGGGGAAGAAAGTGCTTTAAGGTTGTTTACATGAACCACACATCCATAAATAATATACCATTATTCAGGTTTAATTACTAACACATACTGGTGTGCTTAAATTGTTTGCTCCTTTATTTCTACCATATATTGTATTCAACTTAATGTTGAATTGATTCAAGAGAATAGTTGATTACCCTCAGGTGTGGCTGATATTGAGTTGATGATGGCCTCTGGCACCCCCATTTCTTGAATGGAGACATCCGAAGGATGAAAGAGTACCTCAGGTACAGAGAATCGCTCGTTGTTCATTCTAACAATCTAAAAAAAAATGCGAGACATAAAAACATCAAAATATAAAAACATGGGATATTTAAAAGCATTAGAAATAATGTCACGATTTTGATTCTTCAGTATAGTGCAGGGGAAATCTAGATTTTTTTAAATGGGGGGGGGGGGTTTTTCAACAGTTTCAGAATATAAAAATGAGTAACACATAACACTGATATATATGCATTGACCTTTTAAAAATTAAGTGTCAAGATGGGGTAACATTGCTCCCTGGCCCCCTACTGTATCCACCCATGTTGTGCAATTCATAATTTTTTTGACATCTTTACAATTACATTTTCTTCAACAAATAGTTGTATGTGCAGCTTCTTTGCAGATAGGAATTCAAGTGTTTCTTAAAAGCTCTAAGTTATACAGTATTACCTTACAGAGAGCTGATGGAAGCTCAATGCATACTGCAAATGCAGCCAAACTAATGGCTGTATAGCTGTGTTTCCAAATAAACTGGTTAACCTGTCATTTTTAGGTTCCAATGCATTGATTATTATACCTGTTCATGAGACTTTGTTTTAGTTGATGGGTCTTTAACATAACCTCGCTTTATCTGTGAAAAATCTGGTAGGACATAATCTCTGACAATTGTATTCTCAAGACCTTTTAATCTGAAAATTATCAAATGAAATGAGTGTTACATTAATTCATAAGTCATTAAGCATTTTAAATAGTAAAAATTAATTTTTTGTGACGTTATGTTGGTTATGTTTACCATTTCCTTGATATTAATAATTAAGTGTCGAGAAATGTTGTACAACTTTTGTATTGTCTTAAAGTAGACCCCGGGGCATCAGCACACACCCTGGAGTAGATGAAGTTTTATCCTTTTTAAACATAGTTCCTACAGCTAAACTTCTAAAATATTTGAAAGGGAGAACACCATGTACAGTATTCTGACTGGTCAAATTGTTGCAAATTTAGAACAAAACAAGTTCCTTATTATAAAACCAATATATTTTTTTTTACTAATTCTTTTTTTAAAGAGAAACATTTTACTTTGCAATTTGCATATCTTGGTTGAACTGTAAGGACACAAATGACACATCTTCTTTCACTTGATTCATCACATATGTTTCATCCATGACATGCAGTTGACGGTACGAAATTATTTCCTTTAGATGATTGGTTAATAATTTACCCCCAACACTGATCCTAGAAAGAGAAAATTCTCAACATAAAGTGGTAATAATGCTTATTTATTATTCAAAAATTTCATCTTGTTCTAAATTAGTACTTTTATATGTGTTTATACAATATGATGTGATCAGATCAAAATGCAAGTACAAAACTTATTGGTTTATCCAGAGAAATCAAATCTCTATACTAATATTTTTGATGAAAACTACTTGACATTTTGTATTATATTTCATCCCATCAACAGGATTTAATATCTTATAAATGATAAACATACCTTCTAACTGCTTTGGTAATTTTCTTGTTACCATGATAAGGAGCTATATGTGTAAACGAGAACCCACTATCGACAACCAAACAACACTTATGTGCTTTATCATCTTCAATTCGTTTGTATGCGCTCAGTGAACCAGCTGTCAAAAAATTATGAATATGCATTACTACCATACTACATATTCAACAAGATGTTAGCATACATGCTCAGACCATGTAAAAGTAATGAATATGGATGAAAACTGCCATAAATGTAATCAACTTCTACCAATATACAATATTTTAGACTAACTTCTATCCTACCATTTGTCCTAAGAATTGCATCAAATTTATACTCTTCAAAGAATATCTCATTCATAGCTTCTTGAATGGCTAGGAAGTTGAAGTAGGGCTCTGTGATGATGATTGTTGATTCCGAACAATCAAGATTCATGACATCTTTCCCAAAGACATGATCCCAAACCTGCCGCTGTACATCCCAGTTTACTAAGTATCCCTGAGAAATTAATACAAATATGTTTAATTAATAATGATGCTCCAGCATAACTTTAAATTTTATATTATTGGTTCACTGCTTTTCAAACTGTAAAACCACATAGAGGTCCCTCATTACGAGCTCTATAATTAATTCATTAACATTATATTATTATTAATACTAGGCTACATGGATATTTGTATAGTTTACTTTCTATTGTGTTAGAATGGAGATTACAAGAATTCCATAGAATAAACAGTAAACTTAGGTAACAAGAAGGCATGTTTAGGTTACTAACTGAAATGATTAACTTACCTTCTGAAAGGGTAAGACATAGAACAGAGATGACAGATCCTTACAATCATCTATTTGGTTGCAGATGTACTGTTTTCTTCGTTCACTCTTCGCTTTCATTATACAATTTGGAAAGCAACTTGGTATTAAAAATTATAAAATACTACTTCAAAAATTTTATATTTAGCTATTACTTAAAAATTGAATGATTATATTAATTTTATTAGGAAATTTAATTTGTTCTAAAAAATACAATCTGCAAGTAAATTAAATAAAATAAGTTGGCAGTTTCACTTGTTTAAAAATTAATACCTGAACCGCCAATTGACTTAATTAGTTCATCTATGGAAGATGTGAACTAATAAAGTTCAAAATATTGAATCAAAAATGGCTTGTAAGTTGTATCACTGTTTTCGGAGTTTCATACTATCTTATGTCAAACTTATCAGTGAACTCCAAGATAAACAAGTATTTATTGCAATGTTATTTAATTAATCAACTCCCTGAATTAATCAATCCTGATATTTGTTATTATAATGTCCTGCACAGTTTCGGAAGTTTGCAAAAGTTTGCAAACTCTGCCAAGAAAATTCTTGCAGTTTGTAGGGTGTTCACACCACCAGTAAAACGTGCAGGAAACTGCAATTCAAATTGACTATCTCCCACATAAATTAATATTTCTCCACTTGTAGAAGGTCTATCAACATAATTCTTTCACTTTTAGTGAGAGAAAGGTTGTTTCTATCATATCTGTAAGTTTTATTAACTTCACTTTAGTAGTTTTGCCACAATGATGGTCAGGTCAAACTCTTAACCAATCAAAATGCTGCTTTTCAATAGCTTTTCTGAAAGCTGACACCTAGACCTACAAATTGGCATTTGCAATTAGTTGATGGTGTGGATACTTTTAAAACTGTGACAAATTTTGTCAGAAACTTTGGAAAAAATAAACTTCACTGAATCAACTCACCCTAGTTGGTAAATAATTATAAAAATATAATGTCTTGTACATTGTTTAACACAGAGCACAGCCCTTCACAGTTCAGCACTTAGGCCTATAATAGTATTAGTTTCATATATACCATTATTATTACAAAAGAATGTTTGAATTGACACTGTATTTTATAATAAATGTTTTTCTTTCTCTAGTTTATTTGTACAGAATTTTAATTGATTTAATTTATTAATTGATTATAAAATTTGATTGAAATTTTGACATTTAAATTGGAAATAAAATTCAAAAAGAAGAACTGCCGAAAAGTAGATTAAAAAATACCGAGATGGTGTCCAGTGGGGAATTTTTACCATGTAATATTGCAAAATTATAATCTTATAATTCCGGCCCTGAAACGTGGACTAAAAAATACCAGGATGGTGTCTGGCGGGGATAGTTTTTATCCTGTACATTAAGATTATATTATTATTTGGTGGCTATTTTGAATTTGGCAGTCATTTTGAATTTGGCAGCCATTTTGAATTTTGAATTATAGGTCAAACCACCATTTCAACTTTAAAATTCCATAGGGTTCAGAATTTTTTATGTTAATGTGACAGTCATAATATGGCGGCCATTTTCATTATGGCAGCCATTTTTAACGTGGTGGCCATTTTTAATATGGCGGCCATTTTTAAAATGGCGGCAATTTTCAATGTGGCAGCCATTTTAAATTTTTTAATTAATAAATCCAATCACTATTTCACAAATCTTTTGATGTTATTACAGCATTTATTATAATAATGCAAATACATATATATTTTATTTTGGCCACCATTTTGAATTCGGCAGCCATGTTGAGCCTATCCGCCATTTTTATTTTGTTCATCGGTTAAAAAAGTAAAATCTTGAATGTTACTGCTTTCTGAAAATATATAGTTTTATACAATAAATATGAATAATTAAGGTTTTATGAGTGTTTTTTGTTAATTATTGCCTAAAGTTAGCCAGAAAATGACCATTTTCATGGTCTACCAACATACAGGATTATCTGAATTTCGATCCCAAAATTTTCTTCGACCATCGATCACGTTTTATTTCATAACCTGATAAGTAAAAAAGATAATTTGATGGGGTTTGGACTATTTTACTCAGCATTAAATTCTCTATCAGAATAAACCATTTAGAAAGTCTAATTCATATAACATATATTTGCCTGTGAACACCCTACAGTTTGCAAACTCTGCAAATCTTGCATTGTTTTAAATTCTCAAACAAGTTGCACACTGTGCAAGGAAAGGTTGCACAATTTAGTTGATCTGTGTTTTTGTATCCTATTTTATATCACAGTGATTCTGCACAATTTTCTACAGTAGCTCGCCGAGTAGACAGCTTTATGTGTCCCTCATTTACGCGACATTTCGATATTGCATGGCGAAACTCCAGGCCTAGGGCCTAGAAATTAAAGATATACTTACTTCGGTTTCTCAGTACTTGATAGGCCAATTTTTGCCAGATATGCACCGTTATCTAATATTAGTGTAGACATTGTCGATGAGAATAAAAATATACTTCCAAGCCAAATTTAAACATCAAAATCAAATTAACTTATGAAACACATGTACAAAACATACATGCACTGTGTGACCGTGTGAATAAAGTCTCTTCCCAAAGAAAGGAAGCGCCCTCTTTAGAATTTTACGATGTTTTTGATGATGATGGCTGCCGTGGAAGTATGACGACGAAAAGATGAACTTTCGATGGTTGACGATTTATATAAGTATGCGAACTTTTAATCAATTATTTAATTTCAGTTTCAAGTACTACTTTAATCAATTTAATCCATAAGCCCATATATAGAGTGTGTTGCGCAGTAGAAACGCGCCCTAACCTTATTCTAGATTCTCTTATTGCAGCCAGCTGTGGTTGTTTTGTTGTGATCTTAATGCTCATAATTCGGGGGTTACTTCGTCTATTCTATTCAACGTGTCAGCGGCGTCGTCAGCTTGGTTTGAGCCCACACAAAGAAGGCATGTTATTTAAAATGCCACATTCTGCATTTGTATACTTTTTAGCGGGTTGGTGTACATATTTTTTCTGTAGGGAGAAAGGTTATTGATTACAGTATTAAATTTCATCATTGCCAAAATTGTATTTATAAATGAATGGGCATAATGAAATTTCAATAATAGGCATAGCCATAGGCCTAGGCCTAAACCTAAACTAATGCAAAGTGTATAAAGTGTAAAAAAGTGTATGTACTTGTCAATTGTAGTCCCGGCCCCACCGGACCCAGGCCTGATGGTGACTGTAATTTACGAAACAGTTACGTACATATGAAAGTCGCGGCAATGTGGGGCATCGTTTTAACGTACATCCCCGGCTAAGTCCTCGCCACATACTGCTGGGAACTATTTTGTAGTCCCGGTAAAATACTCCGCTAATTAATGATTGAATGTTGCATGATAAGGCCTACTGCAGCTAACATACGGAGCTAAACAAGAAAAATTTGAAGGTCTAGCCCATCGGTCTAGCCTATGTCTGAATCGGAGAAGCACGAGAGTGCTAGGCCAAGGAGATGAGCTTGCCTGATGGAAGCACTACGATTGCTTACCACTAGGCAGATTTCCATGGAAGTTTGAAAAAGTACGTATTGATTAGTCATAGAAAAAGAAAATTGATTGATTGATTTAACTGATTGATAGAATTTATTCAGTATCTAAAAACAGAAATTAAATAAGAAAATTAATGCAGTAGTAGAAACAGATTTCCTTGCCTTGGCTCACTACTGACTGTTTTTTTTTTACACAACTAGGTCAAATATACAAATTTTCACGCAACACACTCACATCACCTCGGTCCCCGTCATTGTGTGATGGAGGTTCAAATTTTTTTACATAATTTATACCGTGATCTACAGTATAAAAAATGAAACCATGATGGTAGGCCATCTCTATATTCTAGCTTGATTTTATCAATTTTGTTTTGTTTGGTTGTTTCTTGTTCATTCATTCTAGTAAAAAAGATTAAATTTCTAAATCCTAAATAGGGTATTGTGAATGAAGAACTTAACCAACATCTTGAAGGTGTGGTAGAGGACTTTGTGATAAGATGTGGAGTAGATTTAGTAACTTGGCACAGAATGTCCAAGAGAAATTGGACACTGTTGTGGATAACGTCAACAAGTCGTTGACAGAAGAGGAAGCCGCAGCTGCTGCAGCTGAAGCTGCAGCACAACAGGTAACTTTAATATTTTCCAGAAGAAAAAGATTTACAATTACCTTTACTGCTAGTAGTTTATATACATCAGTGACTCTTTGAAATGTTTTGTTAAGGATCTACATTATTATCTGTTAAATAATAACCATGAAAATGATGATAACAATCATTGTCAAATTGTAAAATTACCTTAAGGTTTGGAAGCCTTATTTTTTTTTAAAGCAAATTTTAATATACTTTATGTTTCCAATTTACTTTTTACGGACAACTATTAAACAAAGACAAGGTAAGAAAACAAGTCACAAAAATATTAAATTTACAAAATTTATTTATAAAAATATTGTTAACAAATATCATTTTCCTGCACACTACAAGTTTTTGCCTTATCCTAGGTTTTAATATTTATTGCAGGCTGGTTCACCAGCTCCCTCGAAGCCAGGAGATACAGCAGTAACTATGGATACTGCAGATGCTAGCTTCCAGTCAGCTACAGACGCAAGCTTTATGACGCCCTCGGATACAGAGGAGCAGTTGATGGAACAGAATAAACTTTTAGGCCAGTTGAAGGATATGATAAGAGAGAAGGATGCACAGTTGCGTCAAAAGGAAACAGAACTGAAGGTATTCCATGCTTTTGTGTGCAAGTACAAGGAAAATGTTTTTAAAAGTTTTTGTAGAGCCTGTGTATTTGTTTCATTCACTTTGATATTTTTTTTTTTGGGGGTGGGGGGGTTGCATTTTACGGCGATTTTATTGCAAATAAACAAATGCTTCATTTAATTGACTTAAGTGGAAGTTAGTTTTGAATGTTGCATAAATAACTTTTATTTACTGAGCATGTTGCTATTTTATTTCTTAGTCAAGAATGTTATGGTTATCTTAAGTTTTAACATTGGTATTTTTAAGAGGTTGGCCTTTTGGGTACATCTTTAGATACCAGGAACCATAGAAAATATGTTTCTTTTCATCATCTGGTAAAAATATTTTTTCTGGTTAAATACAAATAAATATTTAGTCATTATACACTGTATTGTTAGATATTCTTTATATATTTGAATTATTTTTATAAATTAGGAGAATAATGCTAAACTATCGAAGTTTAAGCTTCAAGCCAAGGCCAAAATATCATCCCTAAACAGTCAGATAGAAGATCTGAAGAAGTCTGATGAATCATCATCATCTAGTCCAGTACAGGTTAGCAGCCTTCTCCATTATTATTTCACGACAACATTTTTATCAACACTTACTTGCTAAATTATGCTATTGTATCACATTTTGCATGTTTTTTTCATTAAATTTATTTCCTATAGATATTTTATAACCAACTAACAAAATATTATAATTCCCATTTGGACTTTAGAAGCTAGTGGATGAAAAATAACATTTTACCTATACACTACCATAGGTTTTAACTAATAACAATACAACTTTTAAAATTACATATACATTAACGTACCTAGAGGATAATACCTCAAAAGCCTGAAGTATAATTTATAATGATATACTTACAGTATGTCTGGTTCTTTTTTTAAATATATTCTAAAATAATTCCTTTGGGTTTGATTTTGCATACTTTCTTATTTTGACAAGGAAAAAATATTAAATGGTGACTTAGACCTCACAGTTTTATGTTTATCATTTTCTAGTGAGTTTTCAAAAGTAGCATAAATTTATTTTTTATTATCTTTAATTGAATATTGTTGCAAAATTATTTTATCTCATCTCCCACATGCTACAAATTTATTAACTTTAATGAAGTGAAAGTGAACTGGGCATGCCCAATGACAGCAGTCATTGTTCATGATTCAAGACGGTGTTTATGTTAGTTAAACAAGTGACAGTGTCATGGGATCAATCAATAGATTGCTCTAAATTTCCCTGGTTTTCTTAGCTGGCAATTTTGATATATTAGCAGGGGCGCATTTAGAAGGTGTTCAGGCCGTCCCCGTTCCCCTCCCACCCCCCACCTTTGGAAGTTTGAAAAAGGGGAAAAAAAAGAAAAAGAAAAAAATGATCGCCCAAAACACCTCAGAGGTTATTTTCGGGTGTCTAAAAAACAAAAATTTCATGGGGACCTGCTCCCTGGCCCCTAGTGTAGTGTTATCTCAATTTTTTTTCCCCCCCCCACTTTTTGGACATCTCTGGATCCGCCCCTGATTAGTGCTACTCATTCTGAGGCTTTATGCATCTTGCTTTATATATATTGGAACTATGTTATTTCTGTGTAATTTTGCAAGCACTTAAAATTCAAATGCTCGATGCCTTTGCTCCTTTAATTCAATAAAATATTCTTAGGGTAACAAATGTAATATGGAAATATTTTGAATGAGGGTTATTTGAATTCACATTATATTCTTCTTCTATATATATGACATAATGTTTGGGGTATTAAAATCTCTTGAATTAATTTACAATCATCAACATCCTATAATGTTTTCCTTCAAGTTTGTATTTACTGTTCATGTAAAAAGAAATTAAAATTCAACTTCATGTACATTAATTTAAATATACAAATTGAATTTATGAAAACCACAAGTTGTTTTGAATATTTATTAGGTAAAACATAATTTACATACAGTAGTTGAAAGGTCAGATGCTACACACAGATATCAAGGTGTGTGTTTGTGCATCCATGTTGCACAGCAAATCTGAAAGAGAAATTGAGGATATAGTGTGATAGAAATATGGTAAGATGTATTGTGAAAGATTATTTGTTGGAAGCCATTTGTGTACATCAGTAACTGAAGGAGCAATGCAAGAAATTGAATAGGCTAGTCAATCTTATCACTAAGCTATGCTTAAGAAGGCACAATACAGTTGGCCTGCTCCCTTGACTTTACACAACAAAGATAGTAGTCAGGCCTAGCTTTTTACTTGTAAATACTTTTGAATTGAAATAGTAGGCTACAATAGAATTACTGTATATTTCTTGAATGTAAATCGACCTTTGTTGTACAACATGCTTGATGGAAATGGGGATAATGTAATTTTTTAAATAATATTATTGTTTGAGTTTTTCTTTGTTACTTGTGTCCTGTTGTGCAGTAGATATTATGACAATGCAATGAATCTAAGCCATTGTATAAACTAATAAGGGAAGAACTACCACCAACTTGATTTAATCATGGTTGACTGACACAAATTTCTCCTGTTTTTTACATCCCTCCCCATACCAAGCTTCAAATAAGATTGTGATTATTTACCACTTCAAAGCATGTGATCGTTTTTTTCCTGGGATGATAATTTAGGAACCAAATAAAAGTTCAAACGGTGATGATGCATCTTCACGTGCCAAGCTTCTGGTCATGCGCAAAAAACTGGAAGAAAAAGATAAAAAAGTTCTCCAGCTGGAAGAAAAATTAAGTAAGACTCAAGTTTCTTTAGAAGAGAATGTAGCTCTTGTACAATCACAGGAAAAGACAATCGTAGCCAATCAGAAGCTCCTTGAGGAGCGGGATGAAACAGAACGTAAAATCCTGGCAGACCTTCAGAGTCGGGAAAATGAACTATTAAAGAAAGATGCTGTAATAGAGGCAATGCGTTGTGCAAGTGCAATGGAGCCTACCACACTTAAACCAACACCACAATCAACAGAGGTGAGCTTTAATTTTGTGGCATTGTGAGATGGGTATATTATGCTATAATAAATGCTATTTCAAAGTTCAAACCCATGTCAAACTCGAATGATGATTTTAGTTAATATATTTTATTTTACTGTTTGTGTTTAACTTGGAAATTTGACTGTTTGTTTATTGCACTTTAATTTTTTTTTTATGTGGCCTAAATTCAATTCAAGTCTTATAATTAAAAGGCAAGAAATACATATTTAGTACCGTTAATATAATTTAACCGTATATATTACTATCAATGGCATGAGCTCTCACTGGCTAAAAGCAGGGCCCCAAACCTTGAGGGTGTCTGGGGTATTCATCAGCATTTTTCATTTTTCCCCAAATCAGCTGCTTGGTGCCTTTAATTGAGCAGAACTTGTAAAAAAAACATAATACATCCTTAAATGTCAACTTTAAACATTTTTTTTAATGGTTTCTGGTGCTATATAAATTGATTGATAGATTGAAAGACTACAATTAATAGGATTGTACTCTAATGCTTAGCATCACTTGTAATACACCATGCCATAATTCATCATGCCTAATGTTTGAAGTATGTTGTCTCATAGGAGTCGAAAGACAAAGTTCAAGAAATGTATGCCCAACTTGTTTACAAAGACAAAATGATGATTGATCAAAACCATCGGTCATTGCAACTAGAAGCACAAATAATGGAACTGCAAGAACATGTACGTAATAAAGATGAAGTCATCCAAAGTAGAGATAAGGTTATACAGGTGAGAAAAATGTCTGTAAAACTTGAAGAATTAGAATTAGTTTTTACTTTAGAAACAATAGGAAGTTCATGCCTAATATGTCTATTGATATTAACTTGCAACAATGGAAGTTACAGTAGGCCTCAACATTCCAGTTGCTTTAGTTCGTTAAATAAATAATATTTTATTAAATATGTTATTTATATTTATTCATCATTCATGTGTAAGTTAAGCTTCATCATTCCAATTGTTTATAGTTGAGTAAATAATATTTTGTTACAGTATGTTACATATCCATTTGTTGTGTATTAACTGTGTTGTATATTGTATTTTTAATGTCAGGTAATGAGGGAAGAAGTTAAAAACAAGGATGAAGTTATTTCAAATCAAAATTCTATAATGGACAACATGAGATTAAAATTTGAAAGTGGAGATGAAAAAATGACATCTCTTGTTGACCAAGTCGAGGGGAAAGAATCTCAATTGCGAGATGAGAGGGAGAAATTTGAAAAGGAAAAACAACACATTGAGGGAAGATATAAACAAAAGATTGGCGAGTTAGAGTCAATGATGAAATTTCAAGAAGATAAAATTGAAGCATTAGAACTTGAACACAAGAAGCAACTTGAAAGCTTGATTGGAAAAACAGAGAGTGATGCACAGATGGAAATGGTAAAGTCGATGGAACAACGATTACAAGAGAAAGAAGAAACTATATCAGGAAAGATACAAGTGGTTGAGATGCTCCAAAGACAGATTGAAGAAAAAGAAACCATGATTCAAGAGAAGGATTCGTCTTTAAAAGATGTTACTGAAAAGCTAGAAGTAGTGCATCAGCAGTTTCAAGGCTTACATTCTGATGCAATGTTGAGGGAGGAGAAATGGAACCAAAGTATGAAGGAAGTTGAAGAAAAATATATAAAAGAAACAAACGAAAAGAACACAGCAATATCAGCATTGCAAACTGCTCTTAATCAGTATGAGACAGCTTACAAGGAAGCCAGAACACAGTACACCACACTCCATCAGAACTTTGATAAAAACCAGTCAGAACTAGAGCAAACTAGATTGCAACTTAATCAATCCCAATCTGAACTGGATCTGCTGAAGTCAAACAAAGATGAAGATCAGAGATCAAATACTGAGGAACTGACCAAGAGAATTGTCGAACTGCAGGAATTACTTAATAAGACAGATTTACTTCTGAAAGGAAAGGAAAAGGAGATTGAAGAGTACAGAAAGAAAACAGAAGGAAAGATGATCAAAATGAAAGCACAAGCAAAGGCAAAGATCAAGACTTTAGAGCAAGAAATAGAAGAGATGAAGAAGGTTAGACTTGATTACTGATTCCATGTCATTTCACCTTCCAGAAACCTTCTTGTGCAGCACCCCTTTCCACAGTTGCCCTTTCAGTCACCATTTCAGCAGCTTAGTTGTTCTGCTATAGTAAAATAGTTTCAAGCTTTTTCTATGGAAGAGTAATGGATTGAAATCCTGGTGAATGTATTCTTTACTCTTCTGCACACATTTTCCAATTCTCATTCACAGTATTCTGGAGTAAGGGTCCTCCTGCTTTCTACTTCCAAATTCTGAATATTGTTTATGCTTTTTGTGTCTGTTAAATTGTTGTTTAATCTCATACTGTTTTGTGGTTTGTGTTAATAATCAAAACAGATATTTGCTAAGGGCTGCTGTAGGTATACTAGGCAGAAGTATGTTGTACATTTTTGTGCAACTTCTTAACAAAATAGTGACAATGAAAATGGTTTATGTATCAATTCTCATTTTCAGTTCATATCTCATGAATAAATATGTAACTTTTCCTTTGTTCTGCCTTATTGAATGATTATTTGAAGTGACTAATTATTAATAATTATTATCAATTAACTTTATTGAATTAACTAATTAATTATTTTTAATCAAATTAAATATATATTTATTTACTTGAAATTCTACTGCACAGTATTTTTTGCTTCACTGCATGATCTTTACTTGTTTTGTGCTTTTTTTTTACCAAGGCACCCACAATTTGTTTTTTTATGATGCACACCAAGTATTTAATTGTTTGATTAAACCTTGTTCAAAATTCTACACTACTTCTTTATACTGCAGATAACTTATAGATATTAATTTACTGACATTGCTGCTTTTTAGCATCATGTTAAAACTTCCACTTGCTTGCATGCACAGCTTTTACATGCAATAATCTACTGATGTTTCTTTTTGACATGAATGTACATAAGAATTTTATATATACACTAATATATTATGCATTGTTAAAGATTAGTGATGACAAATGCAATCAGTCAGGATTTTTTTATATAGGCCTAATTTTGTACAGTAACCAATGAATTTTGGCTGCTAAAATAGTAACCACTGAGTTAAAATCATTAGTTAATGAATAATATTCATTAAGGAATGCTTGAAAAATGCTATGTTCATACATCATTCATATCAAAAGTAATAAGTCAACACAAATTTTTTTTGGCCTAATTTCAAGTCATTACTAAACAATCATATTATTTGTGTCGCTTATGTGCAGGCTGCTCCTTCTGATGAGGAGGTGAGTCAGTTAAAGCTACAGATAACAGAGCTTGAGGATGAGAAAGGCAATTTACAACTGAAGCTAGTTGACTTTGATGAAATCAAGTTACAGTCTGGTAAGTCTGATCAGGTTATTCATTTAGTATTTGCTGAGGTTTTGGTAGACAAAGTAGGGGAAGTGTACATTCCCCCTTCCCTTCCTGGTTCCCACTGAACTCTCTATTGTTCTAATTATCAATTTTTATTTATTTATTCTGTAGATAGACAGAAGGAAACAATAGAACAGCTTGAAAAGAACAGGAAGGAACTTGTTGAAGAGAAAGAAGGATTAAAAGAAATGATTGGTAACCATCTTGAAAATGAACAAGACTTGCACAATAAGATTGGAGTACTGCAGAAACAAGTAGATGAGGTATGACAGGTATTCTGACATGAATGTTAATGATATAGCGGTGGCCAGTTGACGAGACCATAAACAAATATAAACCCAGATAAGACAAAATTGATAGTTAACAACTCAGTAAAGCACTTGTGAAGTTTTCTAAAACCAGGACTGATATGTCACTAAAAACAGCTTGATTAAGTATATGTTTTCCTGTGTTTCAGAACCAGGTAAACCATGACGCCAAACAGATGCAAATACAGGAGAAGTTGCGTAGAGATCTGGAGCAGGCAAAGATCGACCTTCGGGAGATGACAGATGAAAAGGATGAGGAGAGAAAATCTCGGGTCAGTGTTGAGAGCAAGCTAGTAGAACTGAGCGAGATTAAGAAAAATGCTGTTAAACATATGGTTAGACTTTGTCCTCTCTCTTGTTTCTACTCTGACATCTGGAATCCATTAGATATGTTAGTGTGGTGACTAATTGGCTGCATGATTGTGTGGGTATGTGTAAATGTGTGTGACTGCATGTGTGTTGTAATGTTACTATGGGTTTGTTCATACTTGCAATTTAGGTGATAATATTTTTTATTTATCTAATTAAAACTGCCCTGAATCAAAATTATTTAAAAATCATTCTGAAAAACCAAAACACCAATATTAGCAATATGACTCTGCCTGCAGGCACACTATAGCGATAATGTTTGTCTCAAGATGGGACCTACTACAAGTAAGAACACAGGGATTAAGTCTATTCTCAGGTCTACTTTGATAATGCTTTTATTCCTCTATCAGCTAATTTTTGAAATAAGGGGAAAATTAGTTGGAGACTATTTGTTTCCTTGTGAGGATGACAGACAAAACAAGTTTAAAGACATAAAGCCCCAGTTGGTCATTTTGGTGGCAAAAGTTGTCAAAAAAGTAGACAAACCAGGCTTAAAGCACTAATCTATGCAAGTTCCATTTTCTCAGGTGATAACAATTTACAAGCAGGAATGGTTATAATTGGATTGTATGACGTGTATGTGTGAGCTGTTATTTTTGCATGTTTATGTGGCCATGTAATATTACTGCTAACCCTTTGGAATTTTTAACAATATGTTGTAACTAATTCAATTTATACTAATATAACTCTTATTATTCAATATTATTTTCTAAAATAATTTTAGTTTGCATAATTTTGGGTACAATATTAAGGGACTGAGTGATTAACAATAACATTTTAAATTAAATTTATTATACAAATATTTACGGGTTGAGGGTTGTAGTTCAAATTATAGCCCGAGGTGATTTGGCAACTGTAGTATGTCCCGAGACAAAGTCTAGGGACATGTACAGCCTTCAGATCACCAATGGCTATAATTTGAATTATGACCCGATTAATCCCAGTAAATATTTGTTTTATATACCACTACATAGATTCCCCGTTCTTGAGACGTGAAGAATCCTAGGCTAGGCCTAGTAGTAGCACTTCATCAAGGCCTGCATTTGATTACTCAGTAAATCACAGTTTCTGGCTTTGAGATACTCTTCAAATATCTGGACGGAATATTAACTTGTTTTTTCGTATTATGACTGGCTGCTGAACTCACTAACACTTCCCATGTTCATCAACCAGTTTAAATCTGGAACACTCTGCCATTGTTATTCCCAGCCTACCAGTACGCAGTGTGCAGCAGAGCGATCATCATCAAATTAGGTCAAATTTTATTAAATTAGTAGAAGCGCGCCCTCAACAATAGGCTTAGTATAATTTTCTACATCGCAACATACAAGCGAATTGCGGGCAGAACAAAAAGAATATTCCTGACTAGCCGGCATGGCTGAAACTATGTCCCAGCTTTTAGCCAATCAAATGCCTGGAATCTATGTAGTTGGTATATAACTATTAATAATAGTACTATATTGTAAGATTTTATAAGTATAAGGGTAACTATGCAATAGCTATTGGTGTGTATAGTGGTTGAAGGAGGAGCTAGGTGAGGGGAGTGTATTCACGAAATGTCCAGTGTGGTAGTCAGTTCAAGTATTCATGATGAATTGCCCAGTAGGTAGTGAGGATGATATCAAAATATAAATTATGTATTTTATGCAATTTAAACAATTGTTGGTGGTGGTTCCAGGTTTGTATATGAAAATGAGGGGAAAAAATTAGTATGGTACACATTAGTTGATGGGATGTTTGACTTTTTTAGATGAATCATTTATACTGTAGTATGAAATATTTTTTCTTCTAATAGTTACCATTTAGAATATATCTATTTAGTTTATTGATCTAATCTGAAACACACATCCAATATATATGTTTGATGCACTTAAAACAATATTAATCCTAATTTTATTGTTTAGTTTCTAACTTCATATACTTTCATTAACCAAGAGGACAAGTGTAAAATGTATGACATGTATGACTGTATTTGCTCTATATGTGTATGTTTTTCTGGGTTTTTTTTTTTTTTTTTTTTTTTTTTATAAAATATTATTGTCAATATTGTTAAAATTCAATGCTTGCACTGGAAGAACAATATAAGTAAAACATGAAATAAATATATGTACAAACTCAAGATTTTTTTGTTAGTATTTAAATCAAGGTTATTTATTTATAAGATGTATCTGTGAATGAAATAATTTATGTTTAAAATTAAATTTGAAAAAAATTGTATTTCATTTAAGGCATGTATTCTTGGGGTTTTTTAAAATCTTTTTCCTTACCTTATTTGTTGGCCCAAATTGAGTGTTTTTCTATAAAGCAGTCAATCTCTGGTTGTATGGAATTTATCAGTTGTTGGAATTTTGTAATAATAATGTATACAATATATGCTTATACATGTACAGTAGGATGCACAGGCATATATGCGTGTATTGCATGTATGTGTATGTGTATCAAACGTATGTGTATGTGTAACGCATTCATGCGTGTGTATCACATGCATGGGTGTGTGTATCACATGTATGCATAACGCATTCATGTGTGTGTATCATGTATATCACATGTATGTGTGTCTCATGCATAAGACACACACATGCATGTGTTCTATTTTATGCAGTACATCAAACCACTTGGGTATACAGTATTTAATCAAAACATAACCAGTAGGTTCCTCAGCTAGGGCATGTTTGCATATTGTTGATGTTTTTTATCCAAGAGGCATGAATTTTTAAACTAAGTTGATGTATTATAGCACAATTTATTATTTGTTTTTTGTTTATGAACAACAATGTTTATTCAATTTTCTGTCCTCAAAAGTTTAATATTGAAAAAAGAGAGTTTACAAAATATTTGTGAGGGAATATTCATAGTGTTTCACTCATAAAATGATATAGTTGAAGAAGAA
Source organism: Anneissia japonica (assembly GCF_011630105.1). Taxonomy (NCBI): domain Eukaryota; kingdom Metazoa; phylum Echinodermata; class Crinoidea; order Comatulida; family Comatulidae; genus Anneissia; species Anneissia japonica. The sequence continues at coordinate 657,483 of NW_022728550.1, read as the reverse complement.
AATCTACTAAAGACAACTGGTCATATAAATTGATGAGGAGAAACTCTGCATATAGGATCACAGCAGCTTATGATTGTTCACCTCATTGTAAAATGTCTTTTCTTCAATCATTAATATAGGCTTCCCAGGATAAGACTATTGAGTCATTGAAGGAACTCCTTGAGCAGGAACAGCTGACTTTGAAAGATACAGAGAGAGAAAGAAGTAAGTTGCAGGAGGAGAAAGTCTCAATGGAAATGAGAATGGTAGAGTTAGAAGAAGAAAAAGAAAGTGAGTTGAAAATTAAATGTCTCTATATAATAAAATAGATAAGTAATGAATAAATGCATTGTAGAATAATAAAGATAATTACATTGGTTTTTGTTGTATTTTTTTAAGCGATAGCTTATGCAGACACATTGGAGAAATTTTTTTTAATATGTGTAATATTTTGCTGTTACAATAACCTACATTTGCATCTGTTTTAATTTATATAGCAGTTTTGTTATAATGTTTTTTTGCCCAATTTTAAATTTATTAATCTTTTTCACATAAGCATTTACCAATCAGACATTGAACCCCTTTTTTCATATTTACCATGTGTTTTCTGGTAGATTTAAGTTATAATAAATCCATGCTAGAAGAGGAATTGCTTAATCTGAAAGATGAAAGGAACCAAGAACACAACAAATTCCAAGATGAGATCAGCGCACTTAAGCAGGAAATGGAGAGTGAGCATATGCCTATTGTGGTCATAGAGGATGAGTGCAAAATTTTACAGCAGAAGATCAGTGACCTAGAGGGAATAAAAGAGAGTTTGGAGTCCACAGTTAAGGAACTTCAAGAGACTTGCAAAAGTGATAAGGTAGATAACTTTGTTCAGCACTATTTTTTTAACATTTCACGCTTCTCAGACTAATGTCAATTGGATAACGTGATTTTTTAACCAGCATGAATGATCAAAGATAATCCCCATTTTTCTGTTTTATTTAATTTCAAAAATTAAATGACATAAATACTAAAAGCAAAAAGTATTAAGTCAAATAACACTCAAGTCTAGACTACCGAAAAAAAAACTCCCGGTAGATACCACTATTTTTTATGTTATTGATGTATTAATGTGAGAAACATTAGAATGTTTTACACAGTGATTAGATTAGGTGTTTGATGTTAAAACTATTTTACCTATACATAATCGAATCTGGTGTAAAATGTAAATACATTAAATTCAGCAAATCAATAACAATGTTTTTATGATTGCATGCTTTTATCATTTTATTTTTGTTTGAATTAATTTAAAATGATCTATTTATATTCAATATGTTATCTTAATTTAAAGGAAACAATAGACAAGCTGACAACTGATCGAACTTTTTTGGAAAGCCAGGCCAAAACCAGAGAAAATGAACAGAGGCTGATGAATGAGTCTCATGTCAATTTGGAGTCGCAACTTGGGGCTTTAAACTATTCTAAAGAACAACTGGAACGAGATTTACAGGACCAGGTAATACTATCTAAAAGTGAAGGCAACATCATTAGCACCACTAAACATTGCATTTTGCTGTGGATATTGGTGATTTACAAATGTTGATTGATTGATTGATTGATTGATTGATTGATTGAATGTATGATAAACATAAATGAATAGCACTCATCTATTTGTAATGTTTTGCTCTATATGGAAAAAAAGAAACCGGAAACTATACATCTTTCAAAAGTATAATAAAGAAATTTGTCCTTTTGCATTTTGTACTAAACAGAGGAAAAATTTCTTTCATTGTACTGTGTAGGCATATACTGATGACAATATTGAGTGATTGGAATCTTTTTAAAGCAATAAAAACATGGTGTAAATATATATAAATGACTAACATTTACATATGATCGCTGATTAGAAACAAAATAAATATTTAAATCGTAATTGACATACTTGGGAAGTCAGAGTCAAAAAGTAATTAGTATAATAGTAATAACCTGGTAAACTATTATGATATCTTTATGAAATATTTCCACATTTCTATACAGGTGGAGAAGAATACAGATCTTCAAACACAGATGAATTCACTCAATAGCCAATTAACAGACACTGTTGAAAAACATAGTAAAACGGTTCAAGAGTTTGAAAACAAATTATCAGATATGTCACGTAATCTTGATTTAAGTAAAAAAGAAGCTGAACTTTTCAATGAGAAGCTTAAACAAACAATGGAAAACCTGGAAGAAATGGCAGATAGGCTGATGCTGAAAGAAGAAGAATTAAATGCCTCTACATCTAATCTCTCCATAAAAGAAGAAAAACTTGCTGAAATACAATCAAAATTTCATGATGTTAAGGTGAAGTTGTCTCAGATGACTGAAGAAAGACAAAGTCTCGAAACGAATCTGGAGCTACTACAACTGGACATTGAGCAAGCAAATTCCCAAGTTGAGAATCAAAAATCTATATTTCTTCTTGAAAAGCAGGAAATGAAAGGAGTCCAGAATGGATTAGAACAGGATATCAGTGAACTTAAACAACAGTGCCTTAATAAGGATGTTGAGATATCTTCTCTTTCAGATAGTGCTGCTGATCATCTTAGAGAAATAACTAAACTTAAAGATATTCTTAATGAAAAAGAGCATTCAATAACATCATTAGAAAATGCTGTTAGCAAAGCTGAAAGAGAACTTGATGTTTTGACAGAAGGTCATAGTTCAGAAGGAAGGAAAACTGAATCCAAATTAGCATCACTCTTAGAACAGATATCTGACCTAGATACTGAAATTGCAAAGAACCAAAAAGATATTGCAGACTTTGAAAATCGTATAGAACATCTTAATTTACAACTGGAACAGAAGAAATCAGAGTTTGAATCAAAGAACACTGACATGGAAAACATGATGACCAAATTTACAAAACAACTTGAAGAAAAAGAAAAACAGTGCTCATCTCTACAAGAACAATTAATTACTTCATTAAAATTGGTTCAAGAAAATGAAAGTTCTTATCAGGAACAACGTAAAATAGAAAAAGATAATTTTAATTCAGTACAAGCTTCTTTGAATAGTAAGATGACAGAGGTACAAGAAGTGCATATCAAAGAAGTTGAAGAACTTAAAAAAGAACTACAGGGAAAAGTAACTGCACACGAAACTCTTAAGAAAAAGATGCACACACTAAAAGACAATGTTAAACAAAAGCTGGTGACATTCCAAGAAAATCTTAAGATTTCAAAGAAAGAGTTGGAAGAAGTAAAGGCAGCATTAGAAAAAGAAAAAGAAGTTGTTGCAAGAAAGGAACAAGAAAAGAATGAGGAGAAGATCCTCTTTACTGAAAAACTAGAGAATTTAGAAGCTCAGTTGAAAGAAAATGAAGCTCTTTTACTTGAGCAAGAACAACAATTTGAACAAGAACAAATTTCTGCAAGACAAGCAAAAGAAGAAATGCAGCAGGATATTCAAGAAGGAAAAATAAGTCTTAAAATAGTTCAAAGTGAGAAAGAAGAAATTGAGAATTTGTTAAAAGGTCAAATAGAAGAAATGGAAAAACAAAATAAGATCTCGTCTCAGGAGCTTACAAATTTACAAGATCAACTTAAGGTGGCACAATCTGAGATTGATGAACTAGTACAGAAGGCAGAATTAGTACAAGTTGAAAAAGATGAACATGATAATGATGTCACTTCTAAGCTTGCAATTATTGAAGGAGACTTAAAGGAAACATCAGAGCAATATAGTCAGTTACAAGAAAAATATATAAATTTGACTAAAATTTTAGAAGAGAAGGATCAGTCATTTAATTCAGAAAATGATTCCCTAAAGGAATTATTACAGAAATCAGAGCATGAGTGTGCAGAAATATCAGAAAACTTCAAGGACTTGAGAGAAAAATACCAAATCACACTGCTAGGTGAAGATGAAAAAGACAAGTCATTGCAGTCTGCCAATCACGAGATTGCTTCTTTGAAAGATTTGCTACAAAAGGCTGAAGAAGATAGAAAAATTCAGATTCAGAAGGCCAAAGAAGATACTGAAAACTTTAAAGCTGCTTTTCAACAGAAAACTGAATCGTTTGATTTGTTAGAAGATGAATTTAACAAAAGTAAAGATGTTTTTGCTCAAGAGAAAGAGGAATTAAATTTAAGGAACATAGCTGATATTGAGAAAATAGAACATCTTAAGGAAAACCTTAATGAAAAGACAAATATGCTTCATCAAGTCACACAAAAGATTGTTGATAATGAAGAAGCGTATCATCAAGAACTCAATCAGTTACAACAGCAGCTTGATTTGGTTTTGTCAGAAAAAAATAATATTTCTTCAGAAATTGAGAATTATGAAAGGCATATTAAAGAATACAAAGAGCAACTCATTCAAAATGAAGAAAGCTTTAATTCAGAAATAGTTTCTTTGAAGGATAGTATTGAAATGTATAAGAAAGAGGTTGAAAGATTGCAAGGGAACTTCAAAATTAAAGATTCTGAAGTAATGGAACTTATTGAATCACATCATGCGAAAGAAGAACAGTTGCAGATGAAGCTGCATGATCTTAAGGAAGAGCACCACCGAGAGAAGATCAAGATAGAGTTGCTCGAGAAACAGACAAGCAGTCAAGAATCACAACTAAGTATTCAACTCTCGGCTCTAACAGAAGCCTTTGAAGGTTCCATGGAAAGAATTCAGAATCTTGAAAGCCAATTGAGAAGTAAAGAGAATATAATAACTCAATTAGAGCAGGTTGTAAAAGAAGAGAGAACCAGCCATGAAAATCAGTGTTCCAAGTTAGAAGAAAGTTTTGCACAAGTGAAATCAGATTTAATTCGAAAAGAGGAGATTCTGCAAAATACAGACAAACTACTTCAAGATAAGTTGGAACAGACAAGCAGCCAAGAATCGCAACTAAGTAGGCAACTCTCAGCTGTAACAGAAGCCTTTGAGAGATCAAAGGAAAGAGTTCACAGTCTTGAAAGCCAATTGAGGAGTAAAGAGAATATGATAACTCAATTAGAGCAGGTTGTTAAAGAAGAGAGAACCTGCCGTAATAATCAGTGTTCCAAGTTAGAAGAAAGTCTTGCACAGGTGAAATCAGATTCAATTCAAAAAGAGGAGGTTTTGCAAAATTCATACAAACTGCTTGAAGATGAATTAAAGGATCAACATCATGAATTGACATCAAAACTTGAAAATAGTAATAAGATTAATGTACTAGCTGAAGAGCAGAATCAAGAATTATTGAAAGAATTAAAAATAAAAGATGAGAATATTCTGCAATTAGCAACTGAGATACAGTCTAATAATTCTAAAATGTCTTCCATGAATGATAGTCTTGTAACCTACTCTCAGAGAATTTCAGAATTGGAAAATGAATTGGAAAATAGATCCATCCAGTTAGAGGATCTTGATGCTCAGATGAAAGGACATACTGACGAATTTGACCAGCTAAACCAGAGTATTTCTGAAAAAGATTCTTTGATATTTGCACTGGAAAGTAAATTACAGGAAGCTGCTAAAAACTCTCTGTCGGAAACAGATGGGGTGATATCTGAAAAAGAGGGTGAGCTTGAACAAGAAAGACAGAAATTTAAGACAGAAATTACCAAATTACAGGAAGAAATGCAAGGATTGAAAGTTAAATATGGAAAGCTTTTAACAAAAGCTAAAGAAGTTAAGCTTCAACATGACAGTGCTAAACAAAACATAGAGACTTTGTCCAAAGAAAAGGAAAATCTGCAAACAGTGGTTGAAGAGAAGCAAGAACTATTGAACCAACAAACAACCATGATGGATAGTCTTAACACCAGACTTTCTGATGTACTACAACAAAAAGAAGAATCTGAATCCACTGCTAAAAAACAAAAGAAACAATTGTTGCAATTAGAAAATGAACTTGAAGCAGTGAAAGAACAAAATAATGAAGGAGATATTGAAAGAGATCAACTGAAAACGCAATTGCTTGCCCTTCAAGACAAGACTGAACTCCTTAATCAAGTACAAGCGGAACTAAGTGCATTGAAATCAGAAAATTGTGATATTCTTGCTGAGAAAGAAGAGGAAATTGAACGATTAGGACATGTTAGTAGTGCTCTAAAGGAAAGTGAACATCAATGTACAAATCTTACAAAAGTGAAGGAGAATCTCTGCGACCAGATTGAGGAGCTTAAAATACAGCTAGAAAAACTTGAAGAAACTAATGTACATAACTCAAACAGTATAAGATTACTTACAAAACAACATGAAAATGTGACTGAAGAATTAAATGAAGAAAGAAATGCCAGAGATGCTATCCAGAAACAGAATGAAATGCTGAAAACGCAGTTGAAGAAATCAAGTGAGGTTCAAAAAACATTAGGCAGAGAGTTAGAAGAAATGAAAAAGAAAAAGGATGAGTACAATGAGGATGTTGTTCGTAAACAAGAAGATAATTTTGAACAAAAAATTGGAGAGATGAAGATCGAATATGAAAGTCTTCGACAATCGCATGATAAGAATTTTCAAGAGAAGACATCTCTTATGACAGAATTTCAAAAGGAAAAAGCAAAATGCGATGCATTGACTGAAGAAATGAATGAGCTACAAAAGAAACACAATGAAGTTGTTTCTTCTGTTAAAGAAAATGAGAAGGAAGTTGACATGTTAAAAAACCAACTTGCAGTTACAAAAGAAAAACTAATACAGCTGCAAAATGAAAAAGCGGGAGAAAGGGATGAAGCAGCTGCCATCAAATCTCAGAATCAAGAACTTCAGAGTACTCAGAAAAATACCAGTAGAAAAGTTAAGGAACTACAGTCAATGAATCACCAGATGTCAACTGAGATCATAACCACCAAAGAGGAGATCAGCCGACTTCAAGGAGAGGTAGAGCACCTTAAAATGGCATCAGAAAAAATAAAGTTGTCAAAAGAGGAAGAAATTGCCAGACTTCAAGAGGACTTGGATGAAACACAGAATGATTGGCAAGCAAAATACAATGAAGATATTCAGAAATTGAAAGAAGAATATGAAATCATAAAGAAAGAATGCAGTGTCATGATGGAAGAGAATGCTAAGTTGATGTCTGAGAATGAGAAAATGAAATGGGACCATGATGAAGTACAAGCTGAATATGAACTTCTACAAGAAGATCATAACAAATCAATAATCGAAATTGACAATTTGAAGCTGCTACAATCAGAACTCCATAATGATAGCTCTAGTATCCAAGAGGAAAGAGATAATGTTAAAGAAGAATTTGAAAAGTGCAAACAAGAGCTTGAAAGTGTCTGTACTCTCTCTGAAGATATGAAAGCTCAGAAACAAGTTCTTGAAGGCAGAAACCAAGAACTTCTACATGAAGTAGAAAAACAATCTAGAATGGCAAAACAAGAAGAGGACCTTATAGCAGAAATTGAAAAACTTAAAAGAGAATTAAGGTCCACTAGAGAGCAGCTAGATATAAGCTTTGAAAGCAATCAGAAATTAACTTCAAACCAAAGTGATTATGAAAAAGAACGCTCCAAAGCAAAAGTTACTGAAAAAGAAATCTTAGAAGAAATGCATGTACTATCTACTGAGAACCAGCACTTGAAGTCTAGTGTAGACAGTCAAAATATCCAGATTGCTCAGTTGACAGAACATTTAAAACAGACCAAATTGACTGCTGATTACTATCAGGCAAGAAATGAAGAATTAACTGAGAAAGTGGAGGAGATGAAGGAGACAATGCATGAAATGACAACTGAAAGCTCTGTTCAAAAGACCATGACTGCTCCAGTTGGAATTATCCCAGAAAAACCACCCACTACTGATATTGAAACTGAAAAACTCCAAGAGGCATATGATTCAACTGTAAAGCAGCTTCACAGTGCTTTAGAGAAACGTGATAACTTGACACACAGTCTACATCTACGTGAAATGAGGTGAGTCACTGATGTATCTCTCCCTAACAATTAGCCTCAAACTGCATCAGATTAATGAATCGGTAACAAATCTGCTGATGCTCTATGGAAGTGCTTGCTCAAAGCATCACCAATCTGCTGATAGTTAATAATTGTTGCTTATAAAAATTACTATCTAATGCAGTGAGAAAATTCCTTTAGAGTCATAATCATTAAATTAGTCTGCAGCCAGCAGATCTTATTTATATTTTCCACTATGACAAGGACTGGAATTATTTGCATCACAACATATAATTACTATTCTTTTCATTAAAACTTATAACTAGTATTAGATTACTAGTTAAAAAACTAATATGTATTTAAAGCAGGATGTCAGTGAGCTCAAAGTAAAATGTACAGTCAATAGTATTTCATCTGATTCTTAAGACATTCTTTCACAAAAATATTGTGCTGTTTTAGTAGTACTGTAGTTA
>NW_022728550.1:646618-649163 GCF_011630105.1 Anneissia japonica | reverse complement strand
CAGCCGCCCCCCCCCCCATCCACCCCCCCCCCCAAATTGTTCAAAATGTTTTAAATGGAGATATAAAGAAAATTGTATTCAAATTTCAAGTGTGAAAGTGCAATTTCTGGCCATACAGAGATGTCATAATCACAATTTTTTTTTTACATGAGGTGATGGTATGGATCCTGCACCTGTGAAAATACCTCCCCGGGCCCTCTCTATTTTGAATTCCTGGATCTGCCACTGGTAGTAATAGTATAATAATTATTGTTGATTGAATCATATATAATATCATAAGTTGTATTTTGTTATTATAATGATTATTATTGTTTCCTTACAGATGTCAGGAGTTAACATCCCAGATTGCATCTGTAGTAGAGGAGCGAAACAACTTGTCAGTGCAACTTCACAACACCCACCGGGCCTTGCGTGACACAGATAATCATAACAAAGAACTTGAACTCTGTTTGAATGCAGTGGAGCAACAGATAGCAAATAGTCAGGTATCAAATATTATGGTATGCCCATGTTATGATGAAGGACATACAAAAACCAGTGCAAAGATGTTTTGTAATATATGGAGTGGAGTTTGGTGGCGAATTTCTAATGACAATTTTTTGTTAATCATTGACATATCAAAATATATAAAACAAGTTGATTTAAAACCTTCTTAAACTTGTGGGGTGGGATAATAATCATTGATGTCAAATTAGAGAATAAATATTGAATGATATTGCAATATTCTTTGTTTATAGATTGTGGAAGAAACAGCAATTATCCCTCACCAAGCTAAGGTTCAAATGTCAGCTGCACCTCCACAACACGAGGACCAATCAAAAGATCTTTTACAAAGTGATTTAATTGCAGTTAGCAAAAGGTATAGTGACTAAAACAACCTAAACCAGTTGCTTGTCAAAAACCATCTGTAGAATATGTCAATACTGGTATATATTGGAGGGCTAAAAATCATAGGCATCTATAGATTTATGCTATGTTTAATTTGAGTGAGCCTGTACTTATCATTTCTCTGATTGCTAAAATGTAAACATCTGTTGCCATCTAGTGGTTTGTTGTTTTGCAATGCACATTGGTGGTTTGAATACATTTTCTTAAATCTGCAAATGAACATCCATTGTCAAGTTAATGTTATTCTTATAGTTTTACCCTTCATATTTAACAGACTAGAAGAATCTGAACAAGCTAGATCAGCGATGGCTAAGGAATTCACCAAACTTGAGGTATTATAACAACTTTGATAGCAAATATAATCTCCTAAGCTGAGCATTTGGTTGATTGGTATGGTTCCTGGCTCTTGCACGCTAGGGCCCGGGTCCGAGACACGGCTCTGCAGCCAAATATTTAATTCGGGTCTTTTAAAAAATGCTCAGCTCCTTGAATAACTCAGCTCCTTGAATAACCCCTTCAGGAGAGTTAGGCGAGTTATGGACCATGTGTATCCATTGTATGATGTAGTTTAAGTCTGGTGGCGCTGCCCATTTTTCCACAGTGCATATTACATTTGAGGACAAATAAAGATGTATTATTATTATATAATACAGTTAGATTAATCTGATTTTGTTTACTATATATGTGTAGATGAAATTTCAAACTTACAGTACCAGATGAATGAAAATGTGATTCACAAAATATAAATAATCTATTAATTTATTATAATGTATTTTTGAAGGCTCTTTTAAGCCACTAAAAAACTACAATAAAAGTAATTGATGAACAGGTGTGAACCCAAAGGGGAGGAACTAGGTGCACACCCCCCAATTTTGAGATGGCATTGCCATCGCTACCGTGTAATCCCGTTCTATAATTGCTGAGTGCAATTGCTGATAAATGTAAATGATTTATTTGAATTTTTTGTTAAATTATAATAATCATTTGGTTTAGCTTGATCTAATGAGTGTGAATCCATTTGTCTAATATTTGCGTTTCTTTACTAGTCGCATGCCAGTCCTCCATTAAGCATGACAGATGATGGGGAGGTGGGTGGAAGTCACATTTATTTAAGCATTCTCAGAACTATTATAACATTTTCTGCATTGCTGGGTAATATCACTTGAATATTCCTCAATCTGTGGACTTTGTGTTTATTTTGAATTTATTAAATATAAATAATGAAATAACGTCTATCGAAGCGTTGTGACGAGAATGACAGTGAAATTTATTTTCCTGTGGTGCACGCTTGCAAGGTTATGCTGCTCTTTTCAAACATTAACCTCATATCAAAGATCTTATAATAACAAGATAGCATTCTCCACAGTTTGCGTGTAACAAATGTTTAATTGTAATTAAAAGAGGGTGTCCTAGTTGTTACTATGGCGATTGTTCTAGAATTTGCACTGAGATCATAGATGGCAAAGTTCAAAAGTAATTGTAATTGCAGGAGGGAATTCTACACTGCATTATTACAGAATTTGCATGCAGAAATTGCGGAGAATGCTATCTTGTTATAAGATCTTGGCCTCATATCCAATTATCTATTTCATATTTTCAATATACATATATATATATATATATATGTATATGTATATGTATATATATATATGTATGT
>NW_022728550.1:637863-646558 GCF_011630105.1 Anneissia japonica | reverse complement strand
TATATATATATATATATATATATATATATGTATATATATATATATATATATATATATATATATATATATATTCTTTTTATGTTAATAAGCTTTTATATAGCAAACTTCCTTTTGGTTATTATCCACCTTGTATTCTCATCCTTCATTTCATTAATTATCATACCTTTTACTGATGGAATGATTCAGTTAAGAATTTTTTTCTTATTTTTAAAATAGTAATAATACATTTTATTTCTGTTATGGCCTTAAACTTTTTTTGTAACTTAACACTGAACTTATAATGTAATGAATTACACTTATGACTATTATATTTATTTTTTCAAATGTCTGAACTTCTATTGTTTTTTTCAGGCGGCAGTTGAAGTCGAGCAAAATAAAAGATTACAGTTAGAAGAGGCCCTATTTAAGGCTCAAGACCAGCTCAAATTTGAAGCTAACAAACTACCGCCCTCAACTTCAGATTACAGCAGCATTATGATAGAAGATGTTGGTGGAGCGACATCTATGCTTCCCCATTCATCAGATACTGTTCTCAGTAAGAATACATTACGTACTTCACTGGTATATAAACCAAATTTTCTTCGGGCTGATACAACCCTTGGTATGTTAATATTACTAATGTTCAAAAACAGCAATTTGATATTCTTTTTTACCCGTTACTCAAAAGTTTTGGTTTCTTATATACAATTTACTTTTGTTGTGTTAAATTACTTTATGTAAATTTACTTATTTTCCAATTTTTGATTTTAACTTATCTAAAAGAACCCCCCAAGTCACCTTTTTTAAAATTGATTTTTTTTTAAATGTTTGTTTTTCTACCAATAACTGGCATTTTAGTGGTTTTTTTGTTTTGTTTTTGGTGTTTGCTTTTCATTGATTTGTTGCTCATAGTCTAAGTGTCATGTTACTAATATTTATTTTGTTTTGTGTAATGACATTGGAATTGTCTTTTCTTCAAATGTTCTTTCCTTTAGTCTGAACAATCTACTGTACTTCATCTATTCTCACTACAAAATATCTTCAGCAACCATTGTCTACCATATCATAATTAATATTATCATCATCATACACCAGCATATTCATTATCAGTATTGTATTATCATTTTCACCATTGTATTTGAATAATAATTGTTTTAATTGTGTTTTTAATGTCTACCATTATGTATATTGTCACTAAAAAAATTCACAGGTTCAATATGTCATGCGTACTAGCACATGTTGAATGTGGTACATCTAATCAGTCCATTCGTTCATTTATTCATCATTGTACAATGTAATAAGTTTGTTGATATTCTAGTAATGATTTTGTTTACTCCTCAGCTCGTCATGCTTATTCATTTACATCTCATGTGAAACGTTGGTGCCAAGGTCGAAAGTAAGTTATACCACACCTGAAGACACATGGTAGAATACATACCTGGATGATAAATTTTAAAAAGTTGGTATGATATGTTGATTAGACGGAATGATATTAGTAGTGTTGGTAATGTCGAGGAGCTGATGTTTATGTTGAAGCTATAGTATTGGTGGTGGGGGTGTTGTTGCTGGTAGTAGCAGCAGTGGAGATGCTGAGGATGGTGGTACTGATGTTGAAGGTTGCAGTAGTGGTGGTAGCGCAGTAGTTGAGGTGCTCAGGATGGTGGTGCTTATGTTGAAGGTTGCAGCTGGTGCTTATATTGAAGGTTGAAGTAGTGGTGTTAGTGCAGTAGTCGAGGTGCTGAGGATGCTGGTGCTTATGTTGAAGGTTGTAGTAGTGGTGGTAGGGGCAGGAGTTACGGTACTGAGGATGGTGGTAGTGGCAGTAGTTGAGGTGCTAAGGTTGATGGTGGTAATGTTGAAGATTGCCGTAGTGGTAGTGGTGTTGATGTTACTGCTGGTAGTGACAGCAGTGGAGGTGCTGATGACTGTGGTGGTGATGTTGAAGGCTGTAGTAATGGTGGTGGTGTGATAATGGCAGTAGTTGAGTTGCTGAGATGTTGGTGGGGACAAAAGCTGCAATGACGGTGGTGATAGGGATGTTGGTGGTACGGTTGAGGGCTTCATTGTGGGCTGATATTCTTAAAATCATGATGAATTTTGAAGAAACAAATTTTAATTGATTTATTTCCCCATATGCAATTAACTTTTTTTTTTCTTTGTTTGCATAGCTATTACTTCCAACGGAAATGTCGTCAAAAGCCCCAGTTGAGACCAATCTTGGCTGTTTACCTATTCTTAATTCATGCTGCTCTCGTTTATATGTTATACATATGCTAAGAGGCTACAGTTAGTATTGTGTTATAAGATGACAAGTAATCTGGAGACTATGTTATTACCAATGACCTATGACATGACTAGCATGATTGAATAAGATGGTGTTTACAAGTCAGTTTTTTCTAACTGGTCAGAAGAGAGCAGTACTATGAAATTCAAAGCCGATTTTTATTCCAGACTAAGGAGTTTGATGACATCCAAAACATAATTATATTTACGCTTATGCTTATACGAATGCCTCAATTATATTAAACCATCCCAGTCAAAAATCTAAAGCATGCTATTCATTTTAAATTATAGCAGTTATAACTAAAGACAGGACCTGATATATCAAAGCGGTCCAACCATCGGTATATGCTACACGCACACACATTTTGTTATGCGTTGAACTATAAATGTTGTTGGTCAAGTAAGCTAGTTGTATGAACCTCTGTTTTTAATTGTGTATCCTCACATTGTTGGGTTCTTTTGTTAATGATTTTCAAGTGCTTCAGTGTAAGATTATACCCACCTTATTTTATAAGAAAATAGAAACTTATATTACTGTATAGGAATTTGTTGCACTTATATTGTCAAAAACATAGTAGTACCATTTCTATAGAGACAGATACAAGTCAGATAGGACATTTTAAAAATAAAATTTGTATTTATTCAGAATATTAAAACAATAATTATTGTCACTGTATAATTATTACATAATTAAAACATTAATAGCTATATTGTTAAAATAATTTTAAGTTGTTAAATTTTCTTTTAAATGTTGTTATGGTAGCAGGCTCATTTTACAAAACCTTAGCACATAGTGTAATATAATATTTTACAAAAATTAGATATTGAAATGGTTGTTATAAGTATGAATTATAGTGTATTTAATTATTTAAATCGGGAGTTTAAAATCTGTTTAATGAAACTCTTGTTCAAAACTTGTTTTCAATCATTTTATAATAATCTTCAGAATGTATTTTCCCTAATATTTTCGAAATTTTCACAACCTTTCCTTTAAAAATGAGTTTCTGTATTCTGTTTTAATATTTTTAAAACCATGATCCATTGTATGACACCTTGTATAGTAAGTAATATATTGATTATTATTGAATATAGATATGTGCTGGGTCATGTTTTCAGAGTAAACATAATCATGTGTAGTACTATTAAATGCAAGTGCATGTGATTTTCAGAACTAACAACTAAGGAAATATATTATAAATTTTATGAAATTATATAGCATGTGCATACTAATTTACTTAATTAATTCAGTATGTTTAATTAATAAGGATTGTGGTTGTTGTTCAAGGCTGGACAACATTTTTGGAAAATTTGTTTTTTAACATTTGGCTTGCTTAATTTGTAAGAATGCACAATCAGCACATGATCGGGTGCACAAACGCATGCATGACATGTGCACTTAGCAACAATTTGGCATCTATGACACAAGCCTGGGTTCCAGGCCCTAATTTTGGGTTACTCACTGTTTATTGCGCTCAGTGCGCGCCATACCTAATTTAATTGGCGTCCGATACTCGATTTCTTTTTTATTCCGTCTCTCATTGGTAGCGTTGTTGGCGTTGACCAGAATGAAAGAAAGATCATAATAATAAGAGACTTGTGCCATGTCTACCATGACACTTGTTATTTGTTACACTAGGGCTTCCTCCAATCTCTTGGTTCCCCAGTCTTGTCAAGTAAAACCACGTGTTTACATACGTAAACACGGTTCTTTTGTGGGATCTTAGCAAAAAATATCAAAGGGGTATGGCAACTTTTTTCAGTAGCTGTGAGCCGTGCATATGGCTATTATGATTCTCTATGGCATTTTGTGCATTTTGACCAATTAAGCATTAGGCTTACATCATCATTATGATTTCGTTGTAATAGCAGGTGTGCTTGAAGTACCCCTACGTATGTCGTATAGTGTTAGCAATTCATTTGATTAATTGCTATTTGATTAATTAGTGCTATTGGTTTGCTTATTTACTCAATAAAATATTAACAGTGTTAGTTAAGTGATTATTAATCGTCTTATTCTTGGCGTTTCTAATCAAACTGTTTTAAATTTACCTTTTTTATTTCTAAATCGTGCATTACTGTTTTTTTACCCATACCAATTGTGTTGGTCCGCATTTCCATATTTGTCGTCGTATATATTGGTTAATTCATTTATTTGTTGGGTTTCATGTGTAATATTAAGATTTTTATTTATGTACATTTTTGCCGATACAAGGTATTTTACTGTTGTCGCATTCTGTGCTGTAGACAATACCCATGCATGGCACCACATCAACTTTTGTTGCAAGATAAGCACTTACAAATACGAACAATAAATACATCACGAAAATATATTGATTGTCTTCTTGATTACTAGTGAATGCTACCTGAGTTCTTTTCTGTTATACATTCTGAGTCATTTATGTTGTAGTAGTCAGGGATGGCGCCAGCGGGGGACCAGGGGCCCCGCCGGTGACCAGGGCCCCCGTCGGGGAGACCCCCCCCCCCGGAAGAATAAAAAAATGTATACTTCGAGCGACGCCCGACCACGCCCACTTGTCTGGCAAATCCTGGCGCTAGTACTGAGTACAGTGCTACGATATTCAGTCTATTTGTTCGGGTCATCATAAAACACCTGAATCCCTCTTTCATCTACATCTAATTATATCTTGTTTTATGAGTATATTTGCGGTTCTATTGTATATATATATATCAGTATTTATAGAGAGTGACCTGTTCAGCTTATCATAGAAGGTTGCCTGATATTATTCAGGGGCCTTACAAATAGGCCTATAAAATACAGTAGTCTAGATCTATTGCTAAAACTAAGTCTCATTACACAGTTTATGAAATGGGGATGTTCGTAGTCGGGAAAATGTATCCTATGGCGAGATTTGATTAGTATAACTTAATGTTTTCTACATGATTGTAATCGATGTGGCCATAACATATATGTTTACTATTGTAACCCTGCGTCTCATCTTGCCTTTTGAAGAATAACGAACAAAGTTTAAAATATATAATCAGCGGCGGTGGCTTTATCACTTTGGGATTTTTTTCCATTCAATTACTGTTCTCACAGGCACACTATGCTGTTTTCAAACAACAAATATTTTGAAAAGAAAGGCTTTTAATCAGAATAGTAGGCCCTAGATATCATGCCAGACGTGATTTGAGCCGTTATTCCGTCGAGTCAGGGAATTGGTGGTCTAGTTAACCGTTGTTTCCATAAAACTATCGACAACATTGACGACGCTGATTGTTTGATCGCATCTTGGAGACTTTCCGATTACGCCGTGGACAGCACGCATTAAAACGATTGCACTGAAAATGCCGTACCGACCTTGTAACGGTTTTATGAAAACCAGACTAATTAGAAGCAACTATATTTTTAGATTTCATTATAGATGTGCAGCACTTGCGTTGACGTAACAGGGCACAGTAAATGATGACGCACCAGACGCCATATCATCAATAGCTGAGTACGTTGATGCTATTCCGCCAATAATTCCAATCAAAATTATTTCGTAGTGAATCACTCGATCATGGAGAGCAATTACTCTGTAAAACAAACAAGTGTAACCTTCAGAAACTTAAGAACTTAGTGGTGTGTGTGTGGGTGTGTGTGTGTGGGGGGGGGTGTGTGTGTGTGTGTGTGTGTGGGTAGTGGTGGCGCCAGCGGGGGAAGGGGTTCCCCCCGCCCCGACGTCGGACAAGCCTGGACCCCTGTCGTCCGACAAACGACTAGGTTCAGATCAAAAATTCAAAAAACATAATAATTTTCCTAACTAACCTTATTTTTATTGCCAGTCCCTAATATTGTGGTCTAAAAGCACATTTTGGACCATAAGCCATAAAACTTCCCCGTGAACCCTACAATTTTATTTCAGGCCGTCGACCGAGGCTTCGTCGGCACCTTGGTTCGGTCCCACCTCCCACCCCACCCCGCGGACACATCGGACCTCTCGTCGGCAAATTTCTGGCGCCACCGCTGTGTGTGGGTGTGTGTGTGTGGAAGATAGGCCTATGTCAGAATTGTATATATCTTTATTCAGGTTTAGATAAAAAAAAAAATTACAGACAGCTAAAAGGCTGTATATGAATGTATTACAAAAAAGCAACGTTATACAGTTAAAAAACACCACAATTTTAGAAATTTACAAAGAAAGTATTACAAAAATTGTATGCCTACGATATAACTTATATAATAAAATCCAATGAAAACATTAATAATTATTGATTGATAAGAGAGCGAATAAGCCGTATTCTGTGGTGAAAGCTTGTGCCTTTAATACTTACTGTGGGCCATCGTCTGATTCCATGGTCAACAGACGAATGTAGAAGAGGGATGGGAATACAAAAGTTAACAACACTACAGTTGAACCTCCAACCAGTGATAAAATTGCGCCAAAATGAGGAATCGTTTCAGCAACAAACAAATTGCACGCCACCACAATTGAACGGATGATACACCGCTTTATACCAAACTCTGAAAGAGAAAATAAGTTAAGTGAAGTCAAAAATAATTACTATCTGTTCGTCACTCATCAGCGTGATATAATATAAGTTATAAGTGAAGAAATAAACTATAAACCGGCTTGGGGAAATGCTTTATGTAAAGACTAGGCCACATCATCAATGTATAAATGCATTTTGCTTTAAAATTGCCCTTTCTTGGTTGGGGAACTATTCGTTGTCTCAGATAATCAGTGGATACTGTACCTTGTTTTACCCCCAACCATTCCTCCACTTGCTGACACAATGGATTGATGACAATAATATAGCCAAATGTCAAGTGAGCCGTTATCATAACTGTTACAGTGGTAGCAATACCACCAGGTGACAACATAGCCAGAATAATGTCTCCATTTGGATCTGTTTCCAGTTTGTCGCCGTATACGAAGTATCCCGATGCAGCCACAGGTAGGTACATTAACACAATAACTACGAGAAATGAAATGCATTTATTGTTACTATTTCTGTTATTGTTGTTGATGAGGTTGTTGATGTCGTGATGCTGTTGATGTTGCAGCAGATGATGTTGTTGATGTCGTGACTTTAACCATGTTTGACGATGTCATTGTTGTTAATGACGCTGTTGAAGTTAATGTCGATGTTGTTGATGGGATGTTAACTATGTTGTTATTGTTGATGACACTGATGTTGTTGTTGGGTTGAAGTTTATGTTGATGATGTTTTTATTTTGTTGTTACCGCAAGAACATTTGCGCGATGAATTGCTTTTCGCTTGGCTTGAATACGTCATTGTGCCAGATTAGTCGTAATTGGTTGTATTCGAGATAAAGTTTCGACCAATCGTAGAGAAACGTTAACACATTTACTTTGTTCTACAACTGTATATAGTGGAGCTGTGTAACTTTGATCAAACTGAACGTTAACTTTTTTTTATGTTCAACTTACCTGCATACGACCACATCACACCCCATTTGAAGTCGGCAGGTCTCCTCATATCGTGTTGAATAGTTGGAAACGCAGCGTGTCCTCCGAATGCAAATAATATAGTTCCAAACGAGACGAAGAACTTCTTGAATGATGTATTTGAATGATGTGGATCGGGGTTGATGCTGATGTCCATAAGAATTTGAATAAACATCAATAGACACGCAAGTACTGTTGCTGACATGGCACCTACAGCAATTGCCCTAAATGATATATGCATCAAAATGTGAACAATAAAAGACTATTTATATTTTAATATCTCAATAGAAAAAATGAATTGCCCAATTCCTTAACCTCTAACAAATGATCTGTAATACTAACCAAAAATCTTTTGGAGTTCCAAGCCAGGTGAATGGGCAAAGAATCGCAGCAATGACAGGAAGCCAGGCACAGAATGATAAACTATGGCTAATTAGTGACTGGATATTTTCCGAAGCAATTAGTAGGAATACTGTACTAACACCAAACAACGTAAAATTCACACAAAACGTTACTAGATGCCTGCAATTGAAAAATACATTAAATTTAATCCTCTGTAAACAGGTGTCATTAGAACACTTTCAAAATCCCGCGCGTTATGCTTCTGCGGTGATTTTGTTTCCTCTGCTAAACCTCGATGATAATTCCTTCTGCGCACATTCATCTTAATTTATATAGGTCCATCAATATCAAACTATGTGGACATAATATCCAAGTCATCCAAGTACTCACATATAACAAATACTCTGAAATTATTACATTGGCTTCCGGTACACACCGCATTGTTTTAAAAATATTATTAATTTTTTTTAAATGTATAAATAGTTTGGCTTCCGACTATGCTGCTGACATGATTTGGCCTTATATTCCTGGGCGTAACTTGCGCTCTTATGACAAACTATTTCTACATCAACCAAAGTCATATCACTCTTATGGGGATCGAGCTTTTAGTATTGCTGCTCCACATCTTTGGAACGCTTTGCCTTGCTCCGTCAAACACATTAGATCTTTAAATTTGT
>NW_022728550.1:633707-637279 GCF_011630105.1 Anneissia japonica | reverse complement strand
TAACTTTGAGTACAAGCTCTTCTTATGCTGTCTCTTATACACATCTAGGAAGGTGCTGATGCTCAACATACTGCCTTTGAGTATCTGCGCATACTTATATGGGGAGCAACACTGCCTCGATGGGATAATTGGTATACGGATTTTGCTTGAAATTCTTCTGGGAATTAATATGGATTTTTGTTTAATTTTGTGGTGTAATTGACACTGCGCCTTGAGCACCATTGGTGGAGATGTGCGCTTTATAAATCTTTATTATTATTAATATTTTTTATATGAGAAATAAATTTTCTTACTTTCCTGAATTGCCAAATGCTTCATAACCAATAGCTGGATAGGGGTAACGAACATGTTCCTTGTAGCGGGGAAATCTGTTCTGTATGATCATCCAACATCGACCAAGGATGATAGCAGTATAACATGATGCCATTGCGCACACGATGATCAGGACTATGCCAATCCAACCTATGTAACGATAACAACATTTAATTTACTGGTAAGTACGTGTATGGTTCACATTCTCGTAATTATTTTTTTTTTTTTGTCCATTTTTTTTTATTGCTGCTTCTATATTTCTATTTTAATTTTGTAATTTACATAAAATTTGACCTCCGGACCACGATATAAAATTAAATTATATTTTATGTAGGCCTACTGGAAAATTATTTTTATAGGCCTAAATATAACATTTTATTTGAAGGTTTGCATTTATTTATAACTTATTTATTCTTTCTTTATATGCCTACTGTTGGAAAGTAACAATTACAGCCCAGGTGCCAAATCGCCGTAGGCCTAGGTCTATAGTTCGCATCATTGGCGTTATACATAAGCATAAGCTTATTTCATCTCAGACATGGGCAACCACTCCCCCACCCCCTCGCTTCTTACCCGTGTCTGCCACAGCCTTCGGCAGAGCTAGTACACCACTACCCGCCATCTCACCCACAATGAATACCCCCGCAGTCACAATGGTCAAACCCTAAGACAAAATGAATTAAATATCGTATTATAACTCGGCTCCAATTTATTTGTAGTTTTTAAAAAGGCCTATAACAAAATATGTTCGAAATATGTCAACTCTATTGTTATAACATGAGTACAAAATTGTCATTTTTGCCTACCTTTATTGCAGTGGTTCCTTCATTTATGAGAGGGGATTTTTCCTGGAGACTCATAATTCTGTTAAGTATCACGTCCTATAACACTGAAAATTATATTAGTTTAAAGACTGTTCTATTTGACATGACACTAACTTTGAGTACAAGCTCTTCTTATGTGATGAATATTGTAGCCGCGTTAGTTTGCTGTAGAAAAATATTATAAGAAATGACAACAGCACTAACTTGTGTAAAATTTATTATCTGCTTGCTGAAGAAGGGTAGGCCTACTGTGGGCTTGATCCGCCATTATGTACGCTTAATGCATTCTAACATTTCAAGCAACAAAGTGGACAATTATTTACCACTGAGTTTATTATTTTTTTTGACATGTGACATCATGTGATTAAACCACAGCATTTCCCCAATCTGAGTTCCGACGATAAGATCGAATTTTCTAAAAAAAAGTATAGCAAATTTGGTCTTATAACGCGCGCTTGAGTGCTAATGTTTACTTACTATCTATCTATCGATTGATTAATTTCAATTTTATATTATAATGAAGTTATTCTTACCTATTTGAGGTGTTTAACGGTAATTCACGGGTCAAATCGGTGTGTTTGCTGAATCAATCGGCGCATAGCATCAACCTTTGAGCCGCTGTGTGTTTAAAAGTTAGTGTTACGAATTCAGAGATTATATTGCGTCATATTAAACGGCTGACCGGCTCACCGTGAACATCCGGGAAAATACCCTTTTCGAAAATAATAATAGAGCTTTAGGTTACCGGTACCTGTTACCAAAATTAAATTAAATTTCTATGGGATATGGGTGGGGAGAGGGGAGGGGTGGGAGAGAAAGTGTAATTCTTTCACAACCATTCACAATTAATAATAATTAACATTTCAAGACATTAATTGTCCACAATTTATGACGGATCATTGGAATTTATGGGGAAGTCGAAGTCCAAGACAATTCACTCTGCTTCACAGTAGGCCTACCGGATTAACGCTCGTTTAATTGTAACAGGAGATGTATTGTTAAACTATAACAGTACGTCAGCGGAAACCATTAAGGAAGAATAGGTACCGGTAATAAAAAGGTTTGCCAATATATAAAATGAATTAGAAACCATTACCAAACACTGGATAATGAAGAGAGTCATTATTATAGAGAGAGAAAAAAACATAATGTTAATAATACAGACAGACAGGGTTATTATTGAAATACAGTAACCCCTGGGAAACACCTTCGGGACCAAAATATTGTACCCCTTAATAGGGATGTCCCCTGAGTGTCCCCTACTAACAAAAACGTGAAATTGTCCCCCTGTTCGGGGTCTTGGCACACCCATACAATGAGGACATAGATGGGCATTTACCTTCTTCCCTTCATATTATGTAAGTTATTTAATATTATTATTGCTGAATTTGTAAGTAATTTACTTATTTAATTATATTATTGCTGAATTTGTATAATTATTATTACATTGTATGCTAATTGTTTATTATCTTTTGCAATATTATATTTTCTAATGTATAACTTACTTTTCATTACAGGTACATTAAAAAAATGGTACTAGCCCATTTCAGTAGAACCCCTATAGTATACTAAGGGGACACCTTCGGGACCAAAACAAGTGTCCCCTTAATAGGAATGTTCCTTAAGTAGGGTTGTGCCCTGATTAGGGTTACCCCTCGTATTTTGCTCAGTATAAATGAATAACATTTAACCTTTAACCTTTATTCATGGAACACTAACCAAAAATGTGAAAGTGTCCCCTTAATAGGGATTTTGGCATGTTTTCTTACAATGATGACATACATTCTTCAAATTTATTTTTATTGACCGTAGGAGTTACAGTAGAATTAAAACTTACGGTATTTAAAGCAATAATTTGCAATGCAATACAATCCATTTATGATATCAAATCAGCAGAATAAGTGTAATTAAAACATTACTGTAGTAGTAAATATTCCCAATTTATTACATAATGCAATGCAATCTTAATGATCAACTATTTTTTTAATTGAGCTTTCTATTGGACGAATGTAGCATGAGTAACAACTTGCTATGGAGTAGAATCCTATGAAGCTACACAAAAAACAAAGAAAAAAGAAATCCCGTGGTTATGGGTCAAAATTTACGATATTGGTTTTACGAACACACGCAGTAGGTCTATACCGATATTTACTTAAGGATTCAGGGGAGAAACTTCTGGTTTCATGTTAAGTTTATTGCTCAAGTGTGCAGTGGCAGCGCCAGCGTCTGAAAACTGCGGGGGTGGGAGGGAGAAGTTAAAATTTTAAGGGGAAATATGCTGTGGTGGCCCGAGATGGGTGTGGTCGGGCGTCGTTTAAAATGTCCCGAAAGTGGTCCAGCGGGCGAAGCCCCCGGAAAATATGAGAGCTTAGGGGTTTCAGAGGCTTATTTAATCGATTTATAGCTAGATAGCCTACTAAAATACATAACATATTT
>NW_022728550.1:632711-633672 GCF_011630105.1 Anneissia japonica | reverse complement strand
GGTGGGGGCGGGCAAGAAAAGCTTCTGGGGGGCAGTTCTCCGTGTCCTCTTAATAGGGGTTGGTCGTAGTGTTAAAAGATAAATTTCCCCTCGTTTCACGAAAAAGTGTCCCCTGAATGGGGTGTCTCAAAGGAGGGGTTCATTGTATTTTCTATTTGCTCATCTTGCCAACAAATCTTAATTGTAAATACTGTTCTCTTTTAAAGATTTTAAAGTAAGTAATGATAACAAGTTTTAACTGCATGATAAATTGTTTAAAAAAAATAACCCTTTTTATCCCTTTTTATTGTTCGTCTTTCTGATGTTGCTTTCCTTTACTTTTAGAATTTTGTAGATAGGATCGGACCCCATTGGAAATAATAGTTTTCTCCGCTATGGGTTATCCCTGGTTTCACTTTCTTAAAATTGTTATCTCTTTATTAACTTCTTTTAAATGGTGCTTTTCAAATTGTTATTGTTTTGTGGTTGTTTTTTTTATTATTCTCATAATATTGTATTTATATGTATTTTAAAGTGGAACCAAATAGGCCTACCTGTAAATTAAAATCAAATAAAATCATCCTCCCAGGCCAGTGTCGGTCCGGTCCGATGGTAAACCTCGATCTAATATAGGACGTAATTACAAGCGCATGCGTAAAGAGATTATGAACGACTCTTAGAGGCCTCGAGGTATATTTGGTATACCAAAACGGACTTCGGCCGGTCATGTTCCAACTCCAGAGCTATAATCAGTGGCGGATCCAGTAAACGGAAAGCTGAATATTCATAGATTCTTCTCATATAAAATATATGAATTCCCATTGAATGAAAACAAAATCACCATCAAAACACTAATTTCAATATGAATTGAATGAACAATCCTGTCTAGGAATTACGCGCGCAAAAAAAAAAACAAAAAAAAAAACTGCCTCGTGTGGGAATTGAACACACAACCACCAGGTTTGCTATTCATTATTCAACC
>NW_022728550.1:628787-632706 GCF_011630105.1 Anneissia japonica | reverse complement strand
TAAAAAAAAAAAAAAAAAAAAAAAAAAAAAAAAAAAAAAAAACTGGCTCGTGTGGGAATCGAACACACAACCTCCAGATTTGCTATCATTATCCACCATCAACTAAACTGCCATAAAAAAAAAATTTAAAAACTGGCTCGTGTGAGAATCGAACCCACGACCTTAAAAAAAAATTTAAAAAAAACTTGCCCCGTGTGGGAATCGAACCCACGAACGCCGAGTTTACTACTCCTGATCCAGCATGACTAAACGGAGGGAGGTAAACCGCGGCCCCTAAGCCATAAATGCGATAAACCTAGTACCACACCAAGTACCAGTTAGTCAACTCTAATCCTACTAGAAAAAAATTCTTCGTATATATACACTGCAGGTTAATATTACGCATGGTCATGGTGTCAAAAAAAAATGGGCCGTGGGCCAAGAGGGTTTATTTTTTGTCTAAAAATTTATAATTAAATTTATAATCGATTTATGATTGTTACCATCTCCATAAATTACACACTCTTTTTTAAATAGACAAAAATTTTGGAAAAATTCATTATGCAAATTAGAAAAAAATTGACCAATCATGTTACGAGATTGAATGTATTGTGCTCGTTGATGACGTCGCGAATTGCGAAATAACAACAAACAACAACCTTTCATGTCCCAGCATGGGAACCAGTCCATTCGAGCGGATGCCACTTCGAGCGAAGGCCAATTCGAGCGAATTCGAGCGGATTTTTTTTTCGAGCGGATGCTAGTTCGAGCGGAAGAAGATCCACTTGTGCGAACAACAACCTGTACGAGTTATATACGAATTACTTTAAAATTTCTATTATTTCTATTTTTGAGCAAACAATTTGCTCGAGCTTTGCCTGGGAGGCAGGGGAGAGCCCCAGTCGGTTCCGGGGAGGACGGGGAAGACGCCCATAGCCTTATGTATAGCAAGTCGTATTTAATGGATTTTTAGGTTAACAAATAATAAAGTTCCATTTGTTCTGAATGTATATGGTAAGTGAATCTTATTGGGAATAGGAATTTCCTTTATAGCCTGCCATCTCTATTTTAGAGTAAATAAATAAATAAACAAACGAACATACCCACATTCATAAAAATAATGATATATCTTTAATTATACTAACTTAGTCAATGTTATCCTTTCCACAAGTTTAAAAAAAACAGTGGGTTTTGAACTTTAGAAGAAAATTGGTATGATGGCATTGTTACTGTACTATTGATACTTGTCGCAGGGGTGGATCCAAAATTTTTCAAAGGGGGAGGGGCACACAACAGTTCCAGAATAGATAAATGAGTAGCACATAACATTAATATGCATTGATATTTTTTAAATAGTGGCAAAACCGCCCTGTCTCAGACTACTACACCATTCATTTGTGCACCTTCTGACACACCTACATACTTAAAAATAATTAATTACACAATTAAAGTTGCTCCCATTTACAAATATAGGCCTAAATCGTAAATCTACAAATACAATTACAAAATTATATAATTCAATTACAAATAAAGTTTGCTTTTTTTTTAATACAAAACCCCAATCAGTGGCGGATCTGGGGGGGGGGTGGTGGTGGTGAATAGGGTGGCTAGCCACCCCCCTTTGTTTACCGTGAACAAAAAATAATGGTCGCTTGTCTTGTGTGTGTGCTTCTCGTGCACTCTAGTAAAACATGCACTTTCTTTTTTAAGCATTTCAATTTGTTGCTTGACGTTTTCTCAGGGCATTGCCGATTTAATCACCAAATTGGGGGACTTCGTCTTCGCTTCGCATCGTTAAAAGCTATATTAACTATTAGCACATTACAGTGGCGGATCCAGGGGGCCACTCTGTGAACGTAACAAAATACTATGGGTCCTGGCTTACAAAATTCATGCTAACTAGACGCGGATCCAGACCTTCGCCCACTGTGTCCAGGCGAAGGTCAGGGTGAGAATTCAAAATAAAATATTGACCATTTTTTCCAACAATCATACTTACTTTCCTTGACACTTATTTTGAACATTACCATTAGGAAAATGTTTAAATCCACACTATCCTATACATTACACTTTTAAACATGATTTCTGTAGGCCCTACCAGAGAGAGAGAGGTATAGTTCCAATACATTATGGTCTTCCACGTTATGTAACCATTAATAATACTTAGGTCGAGTGGCGTATGTATGAACAGTGCACAGCACTGGGGCCCGGGGCTATTGGGGGCTCGTTCAATAGGTATAATGCTCTAAAAATATAACTTTAAAAAATATCCTATTTAAACTTTAAAAGGACCCTTCAATAATAATAGGTTTTAAAGATGCTATATATCATTGATTATATTCATTACAATTTACCTATTACCTATTTCCCAAACGCTGAAAGTAAAAAAACAACAAAACAAGCCCTTATGTATCGATGCACTACTTTTTTGAAATCACATTTCTAAAGCAATAAAATATCGTCACGCACATTTGTGTTTGTGGTATTAATGTTGGTTAAACTATTATTGTGTACGGTACGTTTTAAACACTTCAGATCATCATAACATCATCAATACATTTTAGATTCAATTCACTGCAAGTAGGTCGATGACTGTTCTATTGAATGGTAAATGTTATTTTCGTGACGATAGACAATACCTGGATTTGCGTCAGGAGAATCAATTAGGGGGCCTATATGTATTTTGCCCAACCTGTCGTGAAAATATAATACTCAGTGCGTGATTCAATATACATTTTTAAATCACATTTCTAAAGCAATAAAATATCGTCACGCACATTTGTATTTGTGGTATCACTGTGTCCCACTATAGCCAATTTGGCAACCACTGGACACAATGAAAAAGAATAGGATTATCTTGGAAAATATTAAACAAGATATTTATAGTTTATAGTTTTTTTTCAAAGAGTGCCAATCTAATAATTTTTTCTATGTGCTCTTAGCAGTCACTGAACACAATGAAAAAGAAAATGATTAACTTAGAAAATATTAAAGAGGACAGTTGTACTTTATCACTGTGTTCCACTATAACCAATTTGGCAACCATTGGACACAATAAGAAAGAATAGGATTATCTTGGAAAATATTAAAAGATATTTATAGTTTATCACTCTGTCCCACTATAGCCAATTTAGGGCACTGAATAAATTGTTAGATTATCACCCCCTCCCCACGGGAAAAATTCTTGAAATATTGATGTGGGAATAAAAACAAACATTTTTTTTTGGGCCGCATCAATTATTTTAACAGCATAACACAATGCTATTTTATGAATTCAGATGCATTTCTTTAAAAAAAAACACTATAAAATTAAACCAGTTTTTATACAATATTTACTAGGCCTATTACTAGCCAAATATAAATAGTCCTTCCCTCATCAATAAATACAAAAGCGCAATAACGAATTGTTATGATTTAAAAAAAACAAAAACAAAAACCGCCCTCCCTCATCGTTTTTTTTTTTAAAGAGTGATAATCTAATAATTTTTTCTATGTGCTCTTAGCAGCTATTGAACACAATGAAAAAGAAAAGGTTTAACTTAGAAAATATTAAAGAAGACAAGTTATACTTCATCAATGTGTCCCACTATAGCCAATTTGGCAACTATTGGACACAATGAAAAAGAATAGGATTTTTTTTGAAAATATTAAACAAGATATTTATAGTTTATCACTGTGTCCCACTATAGCCAATTTAGGGCACATAGAAAAAATTATTAGATCACTATTTTTTTTTTAATCAGAACAATTGCTTCTTTTATTAGATGAGGGAGGGAAGAATATTGTAAATATTGTATAAAAACAGGTTTAAATTTTATTGTTTTTTAAAGAAAACGTATTTCCAATCACAAAATTACATTGTTTTTTATGCTGTTGAAAAAATGATGCGGCCAAGAAAAAGAAACATTTTTTTAAATTTCCGCATCAATATTTCCCAATT
>NW_022728550.1:626904-628322 GCF_011630105.1 Anneissia japonica | reverse complement strand
TTCATCACTGTGTCCCACTATAGCC
Source organism: Anneissia japonica (assembly GCF_011630105.1). NCBI lineage: Eukaryota > Metazoa > Echinodermata > Crinoidea > Comatulida > Comatulidae > Anneissia > Anneissia japonica. The sequence goes on along the minus strand of NW_022728550.1, from coordinate 628,297 downwards.
AATTTGGCAACCATTGGACACAATAAGAAAGAATAGGATTATCTTGGAAAATATTAAAAGATATTTATAGTTTATCACTCTGTCCCACTATAGCCAATTTAGGGCACTGAATAAATTGTTAGATTATCACCCCCTCCCCACGGGAAAAATTCTTGAAATATTGATGTGGGAATAAAAACAAACATTTTTTTTTTGGGCCGCATCAATTATTTTAACAGCATAACACAATGCTATTTTATGAATTCAGATGCATTTCTTTAAAAAAAACACTATAAAATTAAACCAGTTTTTATACAATATTTACTAGGCCTATTACTAGCCAAATATAAATAGTCCTTCCCTCATCAATAAAGACAAAAGCGCAATAACGAATTGTTATGATTTTTAAAAAAAACAAAAACAAAAACCGCCCTCCCTCATCGTTTTTTTTTTAAAGAGTGATAATCTAATAATTTTTTCTATGTGCTCTTAGCAGCTATTGAACACAATGAAAAAGAAAAGGTTTAACTTAGAAAATATTAAAGAAGACAAGTTGTACTTCATCAATGTGTCCCACTATAGCCAATTTGGCAACTATTGGACACAATGAAAAAGAATAGGATTTTTTTTGAAAATATTAAACCAGTTATTTATAGTTTATCACTGTGTCCCACTATAGCCAATTTAGGGCACATAGAAAAAATTATTAGATCACTATTTTTTTTTAAATCAGAACAATTGCTTCTTTTAATAGATGAGGGAGGGAAGAATATTGTAAATATTGTATAAAAACAGGTTTAATTTTTATTGTTTTTTAAAGAAAACGTATTTCCAATCACAAAATTACATTGTTTTTTATGCTGTTGAAAAAATGATGCGGCCAAGAAAAAGAAACATTTTTTTAAATTTCCGCATCAATATTTCCCAATTTTGTTGACGCGGGCTGGAGTGATGATCTAATAAATTTTTTTTGTATAAGCATAATTATGATCTGTTCATTGTGCGTTCGATTTTGATAACGATAGGAATGATAGGAGCACTGTATGATCAATGTGCGCCAAAATAAATAGATGATTAAGAAAAAGTATGATGCCGTTTATTTGTACAATATTGGTATTGTTTCTAAAATTTGGTGGAGTAATGTAGTTCATGTGGTTATCATTGGAAATTTATTGATCTATTAGTAAATTCTATAATCTGGTTGTTGTACGCATATAGACATATTTTTTACATTTTTCATTTTATTTCTTTATTCATATTCTATGCAATTCATGACAAAGTAAACTCAACCATACATATTCAAAAACAGAGCGACGAAAAGGACCTCCACGAAACTCTTAAGAGCTTTTAAAATGGAGACCCGGTGTTAAAATTAAAGTTTGTTTAGACATAAAGACAGTATATAACTGCCTAA
>NW_022728550.1:599016-626880 GCF_011630105.1 Anneissia japonica | reverse complement strand
AGTCATATTTATTTGATTTACATTTATTTTGAACATTGCTATTAGGACATTGTTTAAATCCACAATAGCCTATATTTTACACTGATTGTACTGTCGGCAATACCAGAGACGTTCATTCCCATTACATTATGCTCTTCCATTTCTATAGCGCATAATACAGTGCATGACAAACGTCACATAACCACTACTAATTCCACCTTAATTCGGACTCGCTCAGCTCAGTCTTTCATGTGTAAATGTTCGTATTGACACTGTGTTTTTAGCATTGTTTTAAAGTAATAACTTATCAGACATTTACATGAACAACAAAACGAATGGAAATATATTTGTCTTAACTATTGTTTTCAGCAAAGTGGCGTATCCATATTTTAAAGAAGGGGGTGCTGATGTAATGAGAGTCCACATCACGTCAGTACCATCGTGGTTGGCGGTGACACAAAAAATTTCAGTATTTTATACCATTAGATGCCCCAAAATGGAACTTACATTACCTATTAAATAATAATGTTTTTGACAAATTGAGTAAAAAAAAACCCCAATTAATTAATTAGGTACCCGAAAATGAAATTTAAGTACTTACTATTCTAAAAACTACCATTTTCAACTGAGCCCCACTATGGTTGGGGCTCAGGTAAGAACATTTTGAGAAGTAGAGACTCGTTAGATGCACAAAAAAGCACTTGAATAGTACAAAATTTACGATATCCACCTGAGCCCCAACATGGTTTTGGGGCGCAGATGAGTTAATTGCAAGAATTTGAGACTTTATAGATGCCCCAAAACAACACTTGATACTTAAAATTTATGAAAATTTTAATCCATTTATCTCAGCCCACCATGGTTGAGGCTGAGGTAAAATAATTTTAAGAATTAGAGAGTTTTAGATGCAGGAAAATGGCAAATACATAAAAACAACAAAAATTACTATATCCACAAAGGCCTATCCCCATCATGGAGGTGAGAAAATCTTAAAAATTGGGGAATTTTGATGCCGGAAAATGGCAATGTCATACATAAAAACTAGGAAAATTACTATATCCACCCGTCATGTTTGTGGCTGCATGAGATAAAGTTGGAGAATGGCACTTTAATACTTAAAATTTATGTTGGTTATTTTTTAACTTTTGAAAAGGGGATGTCAACGGGACGCAACTGCCAAAAAACTTGGCAGCGAAAGGACGCTACCACCAATAAACAATCAACAAACTACCGGGTTTCTGGGTTGATTTCCAAGGTACTACATGGCTCAACTATTTTTTACTTTAGGGTTAATTGGTAAAAATCACACACAAGTCATACGACGTCACTGACAACGCCGGGGACGGTAACTCGATCTTGAGATTAAATTTCCAAATAAAGTTATACTAAATAACTTCTAATGACGAACTATTGTATTCAATTGCCTTTGTTGGTCATTCAACTGTCATTTTATCTATTTTTTCGGTGATATTACTATTCTCTATAATCTATAAAACACCCACATAACAACGTCACGTTAGATCGATCGGTGGGGACGCTGGTAGGGTCAAATTTCGTCGGAAGGTATCAAGATGATAAACAGTTTCTTTGGACTAAATTCTTGCTTATGGTAACCACATGCTTATCTAAGATTATACTAAAAACATCGCTAATTTCGCGGCCGCACATATAGTGAAGTAAATAGTGAAATCTGCAGTCCAACGCGATCGTATCTTATCTTATTGTTGGCTGGAATTGTGGGCTGGCTTGTTGTTGGCTGGCAGATTGTTGGCTAGCTTGATGTAGCTATGTTTTGGCATACTTTAATTAGTAGGAACCAGTCAATTCGAGCGGATGCTACTTCGAGCGAAGGCCAATTCGAGCGGAATTTTTTTCGAGCGGATGCTAGTTTGAGCGGAAGAAGATCCACTTGTGCGAACAACAACCTGTGCGAGTTTTATACGAATTACTTCAAAATTTCCTATTTTTGAGCTAAAAATTTGACATTTTCAAAGGGGAAGGGGTACACAACAGTTCTAGAATAGATAAGTGAGTAGCATAACTCAATTACAAATATAATTTGAGCTAAAAATTTGACATTTTCAAAGGGGCCAGTTCCAATAGATAAGTGAGTAGCATATAACTCAATTACAAATATAATTTGCTTTTTCAAATACAGAACCCCATCCAGTGGCGGATCTGGGGAAGGGGGGGAGGGGTGGTGAATAGGGTGGCTAGCCACCCCACTTTGTTTACCGTGAAAAAATAATGGTCACTTGTCTCGTCTTGTGTGTGTGCTTCTCGTGCACTCTAGTAAAACATACACTTTCTTCTTTTTTTAAGCTGAAAAGTGCGCAATTCTATTATACTGTAGTTTTAACTTGTTAGCGGCCATCTTGGTAGTCGGAGCTGCCAAGACTGTAATTCAAACATGGAGTAATTATCAAAAAGTACTAAAAACCTTTCAGAACCTTAGTAATCAGAGCATTTTTTTTTTTGCATTTAAACAAACAAATACAAGAATACGGCGACGATAAGTTCGCCCTTGTTATAGTTCGCACTAAATGCATCCGCTCGAACTGGCATCCGCTCGAACTGACATCCGCTCGAACTGACTGGCATCCTTTAATTATATATACCTGTCTCTAGCTGAGAAATAATAATATTTGTAGTGAGTGGTAAGATTTTTTTTGATCGTCGAGTTCACAGGAAAGTTGTTCTTAATAATTCAGTATACATTAGAAATGTTTTGTAATCAAATAATGGCGATTCCAATAAGTAGATATTGGCCTAGGCCTAGGCCTAACTAATAATAATACATGTTTGTTTGATATTATTTCTTTGACTAGTTGTAGCCCTATATTAATAATAACTAAGCTAGCCTCTGGCCCTAAAATACTATAGACTAGGCCTGGCTAGACCAACACATTTAGACCCGCGTTTCGGCCTAGCACTAAGCTTGGGGTAGGGTTAGGTTCTAGAAGTGGCCAGGTCGTAGGTCTACTATTATATATGCATTTAAACTACTTTACTATGGACAGAGCATGTATCGTTACAATTGCAAGATTATCTATTGTTAATAATTATTAGCCTGGGCCTTATTATTGGTCGTATTGAGCAGGGCACAACAAACAAACAAGAAACAAGAAATAAGTTTGGTACTTTTTTGTGTTTTTTTCCATCCTTGCCTGCCATCAGTGTAGGACCGTTTCGGCTGTGATGTATGGAACACGTTTTGTATTGTATGTTTTCGGTCAATTCGATACATTGAATTACTATCTAATATAAATATCCTAATAAATATTGTAATCTAATAATTATATAATAACTATGCATATTATTGACTTAAAAGTAATAAAAAGACTGTGGGAAAGGCAGACAACATGAAAAGGCAAAACGACATAAAAAGACTGTGGGAAAGGCAAACATTATATATTATTTGTCAATTCACCAGGAGGGAAACCTGTTTAGGGCTTAGGCCTGGCATAACATACAAGAAACGAGTTGTAATTTTAAGTGTAACAAACTTGAAATTTTCACGGTAACTTATAGAGGCCTATTTATTTGTAATGTAAAGGATACTGTATATTTTAATAATAGAATGAACAGAACACACTTAATTTCCTGATTATTTGAATATTAAATACATCGCAGCCTAACTAGATGGAATTCATAGAGACAAGCATGACAATACTCTTTGCTTTGAATTAATGGTGAAAATAGCCTAACCCTAGACTAGTAAAAAAACTTACTGTACCTTTTAAGCTAGATGAAATACTGTATCTTTATACTGCCATGATCGTTTTTCCAACGTTGGAAAAGGTCTAATAATAACATTGTTATTAAATTAATTTTTGTTTTATTTTGTATAAACAGTTCTAATTTAAGATGTCTTTTGTCAAGGAGGAACTAGATGAGCTGAGCAAAAAATGCACAAGTGAAGTTGATAGCTCAGAGCTGATTACATGTCATCAGGCATCTGTTAGAGTTAAGTTAAGGTAAAAGTGAAGTATGAACAAGCTATTCATTGTACAGGTCTCTCTAATCTCTATACAGACCACTTTTGGGACAGGGGTTTCCATGGTCTTAGTACTTTGGTCTCTTATTAGAATAATAAAAATAAAAGACATCTGTTACTATGTGACCACAGAAAAGTGGTATTTAATTGGTGGTGGTGTTTAATTGGAGGGCTCTTTAATTAAAGAGAGACCTGTATTTGCACTAGTCACAGTGAATAAAGAAATAAAAATTGACAGAAAGATTCTACTCTGTGATGCTCTATAATAAACTCTCAGTTTGAGGCTTGTTTTGTCACGAGAAAAATCCTGTTGCAGTATTTGAATCCAGAACCCAGATGGAGAATCATTTAATTGTGGCTATTTTCATTTTTATAGGAAAACCAAGTTTAAAAACTTGGTAGTATGTCTTCAGTTTGGTGATGACTATCCCAGCTCACCAATCATTATTGAACTAAAAAGCAAAACAATATCAGAAAAATTACTACATGGAATATGCAATATAGCAGACGCTGAAGCCAAGAAATATCTAGGTACACGGCAGGTAATCATACTTATTGATTATCATTTCATTAGCATTATTGGTGCATCATACTTAGGCCTCTATAAACTTTGATATTATTTTCCCTACTATTGCAACAAATATCTATGGAAAAACATACACATATTAATTACATAGGTACTAATGTGGTGGTAATTTTTTTTTTTTTTTTTAATTCTTTATTCAAATACACATCAAAATCGCAGCCAAGGCTGAATTAATTGATATTTGCAAAAATATGGCAAGTAGGCAATAATGGTAATAATTAGTGCACTGGGATACCAAACTACCCAGTCACTCTTTGTATGTGTTTCCTGAATAAAGAGTTGTGAAGTACCTGTTCAAAGTCAATGTCAAACTTAACAACTGACCAATGAGGCAGGGTCATTAGCATTGCAATATATCTACGAATATCAATTTTTAATTTTTAAATGTGGACCTTCTCCAGTTTTTGGGCGGTTCGTCGTAACCCCCTTAATCCCCCCCCCCCCATGCTACGGGAGACAGGGCCTGTATACTGACTATATTAATCTGTTTGTGTTGTTTTTTTATGTTACTTTTTGTCCCAAAAATCAGAAATTGACTGTCATGCTTAACTTTTTACTTTTTTTTTAGGTTCTGCCAGTATTGAAGTTTATAAGACAGTTTTTAGAAGACAATGCATTTGCTGTATGTAGTGATGAACTTAGTTTTATAAAAAAGGAATTAATTACACCAGAAGATGAAATCAAGGTCAAACAAAAATCTGGAGTTTTAACCACAAATATTAATCAAAAGAACTATTTTATGAAATTAAAATTTACAATTCCTAACAATTATCCAGAAGAACAAGCTAGGTGAGTATTTTTTCATATCTAGTTTTGTTCATTGTTTTTTAGCTATGCTTATATGTTTGTTTGTATTTACTCTGATGACATAACAATACTATATATTATTCATGTATGAATATTCTGTTTATACTTTTATTGTTGCTATAGTACAGGTCAAATTGGTTTTAAAAGGTTGTTTTGTCAATGAAATTAACTTTATTCATTTTATCTTTTAATTATATACCACTTATTAAAAAACATTTTTTGGCATTAGTAAATTTTTAAAATTTGTTCTTATTTTGTAGTGTAGAACAAAAAGAGACAAACTTTCCTGACTTGTTCCAGAAAATGTGTATTGCCCAAGCAACAGAAATGGCAAGGCAATGTGTCGCCCCTCCTCTGAAGAAAAAGCCAAAGTATGTATTCTTATGTAAGTTAGTCATACAGGCAAATCTATGCTTTTTGTAAATATTAAGGTATTGTATTTCTACTGAACAAGTTTGCTGAAACAGGCCATAAGGATAGATTGCAAGTGTTGCTTTCTAACTCCTTCTGCAGATTTGTATACAAAACTCAATTGGCTCTTGTTTTCCGAAATGGTTTATGGGGGAATCAGTTTTTTAAACCCTTAGCATACTGGGGTATTCACATGTGCACACTGAATTGAATTTTACAATATGCATATTACCGAAAATAATGAAGAACATAGTGGTCGCCTATGCCTAGACCAATTCAATAGAATTAAGACATTTATTTTCTTTCATTGCAAATGAAATACAATAAAGATAAAATATAGATTGATATTGATTAAAAGCCTAAGCTAGCATCTTTGCATCCCCTTAGTAACTATCATAAAAAATGCCTCTAAAAACTCATTATAGAGGGCAACATATAGGTGTTTTAAATCCTCAGGAACACACAATCCTTTGGGCATTTTAGTTGACGCTTTTAGTAACTGTCTCCTGTGTGCTAAAGATAAACTGTTTGGTAAATCAGTAATAAATTTAGCATCACTATTAACTTGATTACATTTGTTCTACAGAGATTTACCTTTTGAAGCGAAACCATCTCTGAAGTTTATCGCAGAGTTCCTGATCCGTGGGTGCATCCAGAGGTATCCTATGGAAAAATGTGTCATTTGCAAGGAAACTGCTTTTCCTGCGGACCCGAATGTAAGCACTCCATTTGTTGTAGTCATTTTGTTTATCTAGGCCTAGTTTAAGTTCTCTCTTTTTCCTTTCACTGTGTTTTATACACCATACTTTTCATGTTTTGTAAGACAAATATTAAATTGTGTATTATCAATATATTAATTCCAATAGTAATAAGAATGATAATAAAATTTCAGTTTTAAATTACAAACATATTGAAACTAGTACAGTTTGAAACCAAACATGTTTGATATAGAGTTTCACTTGCTTTTATTAGGCTGTGTAAAGTTAGCATCAGTTGTTGTGGGCAAAGTGTAAACAACACCCTTATTGGTCTGGTCCTAATCAAATTCTGTAGTTGATAAATATATTTCCATCATCCTTACATGTGTTTTTTTAAAAGTATGATTGTATTCTCATTTCCTGTTGAACAGCATGTTGTGAATGATCCCCAACATGGCCGTCATGTAGAGTGGGTTTATTGTGGTCATTTATTTCATCATGGTTGCTTATCAGAATACATGAAAACACCTCCTTTTACAGGTATGTCCTAATGTTTTCAGACATTGATTATAATATTACTGATGATTATAATAATATTTTCTATGTAGAGCTACAACATGCATACCTACCTACCAACCAGACAGCATCTTGCATTAGTATATTAAATTTATATAGTTCTGCTGGAAATTCAAATGTGTTGTACAGAAAGTGTCTTTCTGTTGAACAGCTGAGTTACATTCAAAAACAAGGTGGTGTGTCGACATTTCCTCTAGTCATGGCTAATTATATACAGTAATGTTAAAAATTATAAAGATCATAATAATAAATAATTGTAACACACTCTTTGACGTTATTGAAAAAAATAAAATACATGGATCTATATGTTACAATAATGATAAAATAATAAATGTAAATGTCATATAGATGATAAAGGTATTAATAAGAATGATTAATTTGCCAGTTTTATATAACACGTCATGCAAAGGTTGGCCTCCTTTTACTTAATAATAATTACCCTGGTCATTTAATGAAATACCAATGGAACACATATCAGCTCTCTAGGAGACAATTTAATACTATTGCTGTTAGAGATTAGTCTCATGGCATATTATCCCACCAGGTACACATACCCATGGGTGGAAGGAGACAACCTATAATATTGATAAAGTTGGCGATGAATTTATATTAGTTGCTTTCTTTGACAGGTGGCAAGAAGTGCCCAAGTTGTGGAAAGAGAGTTTACCATGAAAAATGGAAGATAGCACCAAAAACTGCTGAGGAAAGATGGGCCCATGAACAAGCTAGACAACGAGAATTAGAAGAAGTTGTTGATTTTCTTGGATAACAGACACAAGAGCTTGTAACTTTACCGTACTTGGTTCATCTCAACTCATAGTACGAGACAAACTGATAATGGTAAATGAGTTGTCCGGGCCAGGCAATTACTTTTCTGCAGCAGATTGGCTCACCACAATGGAACACTTCATCTTTGACGCTAGAACAATTATTAGCGTTCTACATCGTAACTAGTCTTCTCTAATGGAATAGTAATATAAATGAGGTGGATGGAATGTTAATCAAGTTCATTAAAACATGAGATTTTGTTAGAACAGTGAAATTCTTCAAGTGACTAGGACAATGTTTGCAAGATAACTTGTTAACTCTAGCAGGATAACCTCAGTAACTTGTCTTAGCATGATGTGGTACTTATCTTGGCAGAATTATGCTGTTTTAAATATTTAGCTATTTGAATTAACTGGAGATAGAACTAGTAATGTTCTGTTGATTAGGGTTATGTCAGTCTTCTCATTATGCACTACATAATGATAATCAGTTTTGGAAAAAGAAGTGTCATTGCCCAATACAATAAATGTTAATATGTAAATTAATACATAATGCTAAAAATAGAATATGTAATGATAGATTTTTCTTATGATTTTTTTTTTATTGTAAACTGATCAATAAACTTTATTGATTATAATATAGTATAATATGTACTCCAAGTATCAAAATGCACGTCATCGTGTCGGGATTCAATATTTCGGCATTAATTATGTCATCATCAGGAATATTGATTATGTTATTTCTACTATAATTTTTAATAGCTTAGAATCAGCTAAGCCTCATAAAGTGACTCATTTTAAAGCATCAATCCATCCTGTAATTGGCAAGTTACTTGCTGTTGGATGTGAAGGAAATATAAATTTAAAAAAAGATGAAATTGTAATTAATCATTGAATATATCTAGTACATGTCGTGGTGCTTATTCAATAGTGATGCCTAGCGAATAAGTTTATGTTTGGTGCAGTACTTATTCAAAGAGAGAGATGCTCATTAGATCATTTACTTTACTGTCTTGATTCCCCTGAGTAACATCTGAGGGTATCATATTGTGTCCATTGGCAAGTTACTCACTGAGGAAAAATGGAAAACCCATAAATTTAGTAAACTGAATTGTTTGATCTGAAATATGTCATTATTTCAGTAAGCTATCATTATATGAAGAGGTGAGTGTGAATAAAATAAATTTATTAATACTGGAAGTTTGTATTGGTGTTTAAATCATTGAGGTACATACAGTAGTACAGGGATTGCCAATGACATTTAATCACTATTATAAATAAGTGGGGTCTTTCCACAGGAAGCATACAGGAACATGAAAATAGGTCTCATTATGAGGCTTAATGAGTGGAGTTTTTGGTTATGAGGCAGAATCCTGACTCTTAAAGGAGTTTAGGATTAATTTAAAATCAAGCATATTTTAAAACTACCAAATTACAGCTCCACTCACACTTAGTCTTGTGTTTGTGTGTGGAACCCTTTGTTCTTAATTTGCCAATGTTCTGAGAGATACCTAGCACCACTACCGTCTGCCCTGAAACCACTGGTGCTATGTAGCACTATTCTGGTAAGGCAAGACTATTTTGTACCTTGTTTAGCAAACTCGCCGCCCGCAAATAATGATGTCTTCGAATAAAAATAAAATTTTATTTTTGGCCAATTAGCGCACACGTTGCCACGGAAAAATGGACATTTTATTTAAAAAATAACAGCTTTTTCTATATTTTTATTACGCACACCACTGCCTTGAAATCTCCAAAAATTAAGATATGGCCTATGTATTATTTCTTCCCAATTACAGTATATAAATTTAAAACATTTAACCATCCCATTACTACACTGTTTACATTCACCAATAAAATTTTATTTTTATTTTCTCCGTCTGGATGTTTTTGGCAAAACTGTTTGCTAAATAAGAAAACAAAATTTTATTTTAATTTTTTTTCTTCCCTCTGACAATCTTTAAAAAAATAAGTTCGCAAAACAAGGTACAACAAATTCTCGCCTAACATGTACTCATTGTTCACGCTACCTGATCTATCGTTGGGGGTGTTGCACACCGACTGATACTAGACGGTGATCATCGAAATTGCGTGCGAAAAAACTCCCTTAAAATGTTCTCATCCTTGTTGATTGTTCCAGCAAGCAGTACCACACACGCATTCATATCCTACAAAAGTTAACTTGCGCCCTCTATAATTTGTAGTTTCATTGACGTTTTATGCTCCTTGGTTTTTGTGTTGGCATGAGTGCTGCACTTTAAAAAAATAAGAACCAGTAAAATTTTGCCAGGCTCCCAGCCTGAAGAGACCCTGAGCTCCTCTTACTACTACCCAGCACTGTAATGCAGTCTTTACCAAATGTGCTTTCTTCCCAGAGTCCTCGGTTTAAAGGGGCTGGAGGGTCACAGGCCCCCCCTTCTACTATTACCCCAGCAATCAAAGACACATCATTTATTTAAAAATTAACCAACCAGCTTGAATGAGGCTTAATTTTCATGTGTGATTAAGCATGTAACCTACACATTAATGACAGTAATGCACGATTTGACGATTTATGCATGGTATAGGCCTACGTTGAACGCAAATATTCTGATTAGAAATGTGTGTATTACAAAATAAAATTTGATTATTGTTAAATTCAGGTCTCCCTTTAATTAAAGACCCCTCAAGTTAAAGACCACTTTTCTATGGTCTTAAATTAACAAATGGCTTTCTTTGTTATTCCATTTAGAGACCAAAGCTCTATAAAAACCATGGACGCCCAGTCCCAGAAGTGGTCTTTTATTATAGGAGACTTGTAGTCACATATGCTTTGAAATTGTCTAATAATTAAACGCAGTCTTTTCAGCCATAACAATTATCTCTATTGAGATTGCCTACCCCCGACCACTCCGTGAACAAAAATACTTTGCTAACCCCTCCCCCTCCTAACTAGTAACATATTTTCTCAATCCCCCTAACTAGTAACATTTTCTCAATCCCTCTAACATTTTCTCGCACCCCCACTCCCATGATGACTCGTCTCCGTCGTGTGATACAGATAGACCAAAAAATTTGTTCTTATTTCGTTCTTATTTTTTAAGAAATTTCGGACTCGGTGTTCTAATATTATGAATCTTAATAAAAAAAAAAAATAGTGGCAGGCCTATCAATATGATCAAGTAACCATCACGCACGCATAAAAACCGGGCCTACTCAAAATTATAGATTGGGTTTTGGGGGAAGAGACCAGGAAAAAGCGGTCCCTTTCGACATCCCCCACCCCCAACTGCCACTTATTCTTTTTTTTCTTTCGATAACAGCAGCAATAAATATTGTGTTAATTCCCAAAATCAGATACTCCAGGCAATGTTATACATCCTTGGTCAGATCAGGGAGTTGTTGTGTATAACAACTCCCTGGTCAGATCAATGTGCTCTTGTTTGTACACATTCGATCAGGCTAAATGAATGTAAACCTTGACCGCAAAAAAAACCAGCCAATCATAGCCTCAGTTCGACTGAGGACACCTCAATTGACAAAGCTAGCGCTGGTGTGTATCGCGAGTACGCCATTTTGGCGCTTAAAGAATCATAAATGCATTTAAACTGATGTAGGCCTAGAAGCATATTTTTAAAATAAATATCCACATACAATTTATTATCAGTCCTATTTGCATGTAAAACCAGAGACTCAAATGTTTCAGCCCATCATTTATATGTAGCATGGTGCTGTTCTGCCCACATTCTACTTGTTTATTTACATCATACCGATTTCACTAGAAACTCCCTCGTAAGTTGACACTTATTTTATAATTATGTTGACCTCTTTCCACCATCTTGGCTCGCTTCGCATGTGAGAATTTGGATGTTTTGCTTGGAATTTTAGGACAAATCTGCAGTGAAACCAAATACATAGGTGATCTAAATGGAAAGTACGTCCATTATTACTCAAGTCGGTCGTGACGAGGAACCTTTAAATACGTTTCCAACGACAGAAAAAGGTAAGATATGCTATGTTTTCTGCACGAGAGAGGACGAGATTGTTCCTTGGCACCCCTTTCCAGGGAAGTTCGTTCACCGTTATGTAGGGATCGGTTGTAAACAATCGTTTGATTTGATCACATTTTCCAAATGGCTGTCAGATATGGAATTATTAAATTCCATGTTTTTAACACAAAAGGAGTAATATAGAACTCTGTATTTTTTGGTTCCTCCCGTGGGAAGGATTCGAATCAAAATCATTAGATTCTCAGGGAAGAATTGATTTTTTAATAATGTGTGTCAAATGAAAAGCTAGGCAGCCTAGCCTAGGCCTTAGGCCTAGCCTACATACACTTTGTCGGATTCCCTCTCTGCCCTATCCCGCCCGTGCCCCGCAAAGCGTAGGATAGGTCCTACAGAAACATTAACAAATGGGCGCACACCTTTCATTCATTTCTATATGCTATTCAGCAATAATATTTATTTCACTGGATTGACAATATAGGCCTAATCAACATCTTACATCCTCAATTTACTTGAATTCAGTTTTATAGAATATAGGCCTAGCCTAGGCCTAGAGGCCTAGGCCTAGTAGTAGTAGGCCCATGGAGATAGGCCCTATAGTAAACTGGAGAAACAACTTGAATTTAGACTTAGTCCTTTGACGATCATCTGACTGCGCTAAGAACCTTTGGTCACGCGACGTATAAGTGGGTATCAATTTTGTAAACAGGCAGTGTTTGTGCTGTAATGCATATTTGGACACCGTTTTCACGAAGAGACACAAACTTCAATTTCGAAAAAGACGTTGAAGTGGACTACTTCCCAAATCCGTAAATTTCACTATCAAGATATCAAAATTTTGAATATATTTTACATATTTTAAAGATAAAGCATTAAACAATTGATAGCTAGCTAGGGACTACTGTGGGCCTATTTTGTGTTCCAGAATTTTATCTTAAATAGGCCTAGCTGTAGCCCACTAGCCCTTATGTCAATGGGAAAGGTGCATCATAGTTGCCAACTTTTCCAAAAAAAAATCTGTGAGAACTTACGTTGCGTAGCAACGCGCCTCTGGCTGGCGGCCAGAGGGAGGGGGGGCTGTTGTAGGGAACCAGGGGTGTGATGCCTCCTTGAATTTTTAGCGCAATCTGGGCATTTTCACTACTGATTTGACAAATGTATGTTAAACTTAATAAAACCAAAAAGTTATACTCATTTAAAGTTGACCAAAGTACGTACAGTACTGTACACGTACATTTTTTACGAACTCTGTCTTTTTGTTGATTGATAATAGTGAAACTTTTGAATCATGATGTACAGTCACTTTCATGTGGGAAAACAGATAAACCATGCGTGGTGCATTACTGGGTAATTAAAACACATTGATGGGCATAAAGGGTGTCGTTTGTTTAGGATTCCAACGTCGAGCGTACGGGGCATGCACCATACTGTAGCCTAGCTTTACTCTTTGCTAAACTAAACACTGCAGACGAATGGCAAATGATTTATTTATTGCATGTGTAAATGTTGTTCGCTATTATTTATTAGTTTAAAAGTTTCTGTTCATCCGTAGTAAAACTGGCAAATGATAAATAAACTACAGGTGCACTTTCCGTACACTATCTTGAAGTTCACATATTACCACCATGTACTGTAACATTCTGTTATTTACTACAGTATTCATTTTTGAATATTTTGTTTAAGGATTATAAAACTACCGGTAATACTTATGATGATGGAAAGTTGTTTATACAGTTATTGGATCAAATTAATGTTCCGTTTACTATATGACTCTGAGTACAGTAGTGCTAAGAGTATGGAACAACAAATGCGAAAATATTAGCGATTCCCCTACAGTATGTTGAACTTACTGTAAGGACCACAATAACATAATGAATGGTAACATATATTGATGTAAAAATTTTTTTTAAATGTATGTACTGTAATAGGTAAAATATTTAGTAAGCACTCTTTATTTTTAGCTGTTCGTGATCAGGGTTCATTGCACACACAAATGGTTACAAACTTTCATCTTCATAATACAATAAAAATAATATTAAAATAGGAAACATTATACAATAGAATTATAAAAATATTACATAAAAAGAATACAAAATTATAATTATTTATTTACATCATTAAAATAGTTGGAAAAGTGAAAATTCAATACGTGTTGTTACAAAGAGTGAACGACCCAATAAATGCCCCAATAAGTGTGGCCCTTAAATGTTATTCAAGAGTGGTGCTTATTAATTACAAATTATTGTAGTGTTAAAATTGTATACTGTAAAACCTCAAATAGAAACCCCCGTGTGCTTTGTTTTTTTGGACCCTTGGATGGGCTTTTCTAGATAGGCTTCTTCTCAAGATTAAGCCCATTGGGCTTCTATTCCATGTTTTATGGTATGCTTGTATAGCCTAATTTATTGGATTGAACATATATTCTGTGAAAAGTTGTTGAAAAGTGTTTTGAGGAAGCTTCATGGTACATTGTAATATGTAGAGTACAGTATCTTGGTTAAACCATGGTTAAACGCTGCACTATGTTTATTCAAAATAGATATGTCTAATCAACCAACCCTGCTGTGCTTTAGCAAGCAAATTCATGTTTAGTGTTAGATACTTTACAGTAGTAACTGAATGTTTTCTTCTATTTTTGTATGTCTCTTGGATGCACCATACATTTTATATGAGTGCCACTATATCAAAAGTGGATCCAATAAAATGATTGATTGATAAATTGCAAACAATCTTAAATTACAACTGTTAATAAAACAATAAAATTCTGATGATGTGGCCAGTAGTGGCTCTAGAAATTTGCATAGGTAGAGGATATTAAACAATGCTATCAGGAGGTCTTAACCAAGGTGCCATCTAGAGCCTAAAATCTCTGATGATGAGGTTAATGCGGAGAGATTCTAAAAGATTGTGCTTTTTAAACCGTAATACTGTATACTGTATATTGACAATCACAATATGTTTATTTAGATCAGCTTATACCTTGTAGCATTGGACGACGGGAGTCCATGCAGTGTCCCCCTCACACTCTACTGGCACCACCGCTGATCATGAGTTCCATGTGCTTTACAAAGCCATTTAATGTATTTACTTTTCTTATAGTACAGTACAATATAGTAGTCTGTATGTTGTAAGATTCAAATAGTAAATCTTAGTTCGTTTATCAGATCTCTTGGGTGACCACTAAGTACTATATGTACAGTATCATAAAAGGTAAGTCAATTTTTCAGCAGGACAAAACAACATGAATATAAATAGTCCTCCCTATTGTGAGTGGAGACATCTGTAATTTTGTATCAAAACATTTTCCAAAATAAAGGACTTCTGAGGAAAACAATTCAGTTGCCTACTGTTTCTTAATTGTCGTAAGTTTGATTGCTGCACAGGAGTCCAATTACAGTGTAATTTACCCATATCAGGATAATTAGATTATATGATCTTTTAAGATTTGTGTCAATATTTAATCCCTTTATCAAAGCTACCGTAATTAGATGGGTACTCAGAACTGTGTGCTAATACAGTATCTTAGCGTACTGTATGTCCACACACACGGCGTAAGGCTGGCGTAGCGTACGCCTTTGTTTGTGAACTAGGCAGTGGCGTTACTCACAACGCCACCTTCGTGAAGTTATTTACGCTACCTGCAGACCCCAGATTAGTTAACACCACGAAGCTAATGCCAGTGATGCTTGAATGGTTTGACCTCATTTCAAGAAATTGACCAATCACAATTGCAATAGATTACTGTAGTTACTTTAATCCCTTTCCTTTGCTCTCTATTAATGAAATGGTAAAGAGGTTCTTTTTCTATTGCATTTTACTTGGTTTACAATGTATATGATTTGTTGATTGTGTTTTGTAAGATATTTTAACCTAACTGTCTATTAAAACCTGCAACACCAGCAATTGTTCCACAATGCTAGCTGAAAAATCAGAAGTAAAATTGTTCATTTAAAATACAGTAATCGTAAAGTTCACTTCGAACAATTCAGTTTTAAAAGTTTTAATGATGCACTGTAAATATTTTACTACAGTCAAGAACCCGTACATTATTTAAAACTGAAAACTATTCCCCCATAGGCATTACTACTAGTTTAACGCTAGCGTTAATATAGCAAATGCCGTTTGTGTGCACACTTTGGAATTTTATTCTGTGGATTAGCTACGCCAGTCTTACACCGTGTGTGTGTACATACCCTTACTGGAAATCTTAAAATTTAAAGGCGTTACTAATAAATCATTCAAATCTATGTGGTTGATACTAACTATCTTCTTCTTCAAGACATCACTTGGATAGATTCTATGCTGGTTCCAAGCTTTCTGTATTTTTCTGTTTAAATGTAAATAATAATAATAATAATTTGGACAACTTTTATTTAATGAACCAAATGCAATAGATATGGTCATTTTGACAAAAAAAGTTGTGAAGGGAATGCAAATTTGCTGTGTTTTTAACCATTTATATTCTCAGGTAGAAGGCAGTGCATGTACTGTATAATATAAGATCACCCTGAGTTTACTGTAGGAAAAATTTTGGACGATTTTTGTTTGTTGGGTGTATAAGATGACACCCTCCCTTCCGTTTTACCATTGGAATTCCTCCTTTTGATACAATCTATTGGGACCAGGCCTGCATTTAGCCTTCAAATTGTATAATACTGTAAGTCAAACGTTTGGTAAAGTTCATGGATTTCATTATCAGCATTTAAAAAGCGTCAATTTAAACTTAACTCACAAATTAAACAATAATCGCCTTGTATTGCATTTATTTCTGGCTGACAATGTACAAGGTGAACTTAACAGTTATTGTAGCACAGGTAACTTCATTTCAGCAATAAATTTGTGTGTCATGGACAATCCACACATACGATGAACATAATTTTAAAAATAAAATAATAAAAAAATATGTATGTTGCGCATATAAGACGACTCCCTATTTTTCGATCACAATTTTCTATGTTACTGTAGGCCTCGAGTTATATGCGAGAATATACAATACATTCATATTGTGTTTTATTTTAGTGATTTGTTTACTCAACATTCATATGTTAAGATGCTGATGGCAGTATTCAAGTTAACATTCTTAGTTGTTGGATATTATTAGATATCTTTGTTAAACCATGGTTAAACACACAGTTTTGAAGTATTGACCATATCAAAAGTTGACATTTCAACTTTTGATAGGCATTCATATTTATTGAATGCATATTGCTAGCATGGTTGAAATAATCTTGTTGCTCAAATTATCCCTCACCAAGAACTGTGATATGTGTGATGCATTTGTGTAGGAGTGTGCTGTGGAGATACTGTATGAACCATCCTGTTTCCATCTGCAAACACATACTTAAACATCATAACTGCAATGTGTTGTATGATAGTGTTGCATATGATACAGTTCACCTTCTAATTTGAGACCCCTCTAAATCCGAGACCCCTCTAATTCGAGACCACTTTTCCAAAGACCCAAATAACAATATTTAACCTTTAACACAAAGTAAGCCCTCTAATTGGAGACCAACCCAGAGACCACCCCAAGTTTTCAGGTCCCGAAGGTGGTTTCGAATTGGAGCACAAACTGTATTATAAACATTAATTATATTTTTTTATGATTTTTGTGGAGATTAATTATAGCACTATTTTTTTTTTTTTTAGCAATTTGGATATTGGAAAGCCATTTTCAAAGATATTGCATCTTTTTAGTGATTACAATTTAGGTGGTAAAATTTATTTTAGCAGTCCATTAAACAGGTGTTTATAATAATAGTAATACTAATAAAATAATTTATTAAGTAAGTTACTGTAATAATATAGTATTAGGTTAGATTTATAAAGTAGCTAAACCTTTAGCTTATTTACTATAGCTGTCGTCGCTATGATGCTTTAAGGCAGACGATATTTAGCAGATTGCAGGGAAATAGCTTTTCTTTTTACTTTAGTGATGAATACATTCTTTGCTTTTGCAAGTGGCCCATGGATTTCATGACACAGAATTTGAGGGAACACCTTGTAAAACAAACTGCTTCTTATAACTATCTCTTAATTGTTTTTCTACATGGATTCAGGTGATTGGTGAGTACTTTTACTTATATATTACAAACAATAAAAAAATGGTAGCACTTTATAGACTAGTTGAAATATGTATTGTCACAAGCTTTTGTGTACACAGTATTATATATATTATATCTGTCTCTTATACACATCTAGATGTGTATAAGAGACAGGTATGTGCAATTGCAAATTGTTTGTAGATTTTTATGCTGTTTTGAGAAAGAACATTGAGAGTGGTGATACTGTATTATTACAGTAATTCATCCTTTTACAGAAGTCCTGTTTAATACTTGGTTATTTTATTTAAAAATAATCCATTCATACTATAGCCCTAAATACTTTATTTGATAACAGTACTGTAGTAGTTTAAGAGGAAGTTCTTTTATTATTAGGGTGAAATAAAAGTAGCATTACATATTTTTAGACAACAGGCCTACATTTTGTTTTATTTTTATTATTTAAATTACTTTTTTACTCCAATATACAGTAAGACATCTATTTTACGTACCCCTTGGTACCAAGTCGTGTTTTTAAATTGAAAGATTTGTAAACTACTGTACGGTAGATCAGGTGTTAGTCTCCTAAAGTAGGCCTAGCTATCTTCTGCCATTGAGCGCCGATAGGCTAACTGCGGCCAGGCGTAGCACGAACCAACAGTGCAGCAGCGTGGTCTACCGGGCTAGAGCCTAGCTGACTTTACTTTCGATAAAAACCAAATTATTGTAATCACTGGCATTCTTCCACTTTACAAAATATTATTTTAGCTCTTAACATCTGCATATTGGACCTTTCTATCGTGTTCTTTCTAGTTTTCTGATCGCTGAATTGTGTTGTTTTCATGCATTTCGCGATCATCTAGCATTCACTATGTCAATAAGTTGTTGACCCCCAACATTCTTATTTATTCGTGATCGTAAACAAGTGCGCTCAATCCGACAACACTTGCGTTGGTAGTTTGTTGTTCTGGTTATTACATTAATATATAGTGATTATTATAGCAGAAATGGAAGAAAAGATCAAACTATTAATAAATTAATACAACCATGGAGAATTTTCTCCATGATACAACAAACTTAATTTTATTAAGAAAAATATATATTATCACTTTTTAAAACGTTCGCAATCAGACTTTTTTACGGTATTAATTGGTCAGTGATGACGTCATCAGGAGGAAAGACCATTCGTAAAATCGACATTTTTCAAATAATCTTTTTATATTTTTGTAACTAACTGGAAAATTATGATCAGGTCAATGGTTTCAAATTGAATTCAAGCTAAAATTTGCAACATTTTATGCAACTGGAACAAAATTGTGTATAGTATGTACTGTATCATGTTACTATACAACAATAAAGTTATCTTGTACTTTATCTAATTTGATAGAAATAAGGTACTATAGTTAAAAAGGTATACAGTACTTATGGTGTAGTGGTTAACTGTGTAACAAAGGAAACCTCATGTGGTTAGCCAGTTCCTGATCAAAAGATGAAATATTGGATTAAGATCATTTTGAGTTTGACAACAAGTTTGATAGAGACCCAAAGCTACTTCGTCAAATGCTAGGTAGACAAGTAGCTGATTAAAGACAGTTGAGCTACTACAACAGTGTATACTGTAGGTATTACTAAACCCTGCAAACTCCAATAACACACTGCAAACCCTATGCAACCTCTTAAAAGTGATTGGATTGTAATATAGGACTTACTTGGCCTCTCAATAAAAAAAAAATTATTTTATGTTTACAACAATTTATTTTTGGGGTAAAAAGGCCTATTTTTGTTTTTTAAAAAATTGCTAAATCCCTCATCATCACATTATTATTTACCTCAGGCAAACATGTAAATATTGAATAGAATTTAAATCTTTTGTTCTATACAATTACTGAGATATAATTGGTTATGCTAAAAAGTGTCCCATCCAGTTACAAAATGGAAATGACCTGGAAAGAGGCAGGGTTCTTTTGATGCGTTGTTTGTAAGGGTTAAACCTACAAGGAAAATGAAATCAAGTTTCATAAATATTTGATGCATTCTTTGTAGCAGGAACTACTGTGGTAGGAACAAAGGGAAGGTTTTAATCACTCCTAATGTTGGTGAAGCTCTTTTGGGCTTTTTGTGTTTGTCCTTTTCATCTTTTGATCTTTTTATGTTTTATGTACTTTGTTTTATTTTTGATGAATAAATACATTTTGAAATTTTTACATTTTTAGTATTAAAACATTTACATTTTTTACTAATTCAGATAAAGACTAGATGAAATTCTTCCAAATACATTTTGAATTTGAATTTGGTCAAGCTGTCAATCAATTCAATTTCATAATAAATCAAAGAGTTATACTACTATAAAAATGCAAAAAAAAAAATGTTGAATCTTTTCCAATTTTGGTTTGAGCCTCCAACTGGTAACATATCTGGTGATTTTCCTGATACCTTGTACTGTTTACTGCTGCCATTTTATAAAGTTGTTTCTGATATTATTCCTGTTTGCTGCTACTGTTTTCTTGGTTCTTCATTTTAAAATTATATTAATGTTAATTCCGATATTCCTGATACATTTCCAGGGCTGGGAAAAGTGCACAACCGCGCGACCGGCGGTCGGAGACAACTTGAATGGCCCGGGAGGCATTTTGGGGGAAAACATTTTTTAAAAATAAACTGCTGGGCTGTATAGTGTCTGTCTCTTATACACATCTAGATGTGTATAAGAGACAGGTATTAAGATGGACAGGAGAATTCTTGTTGAAGTCTCATCTTCCGGGACCAAGCAAGTTGAAACTAATTTACCATGGTGTGTAAATTGGGTTAATGGGGATGGCTGTAACATCGTTAATTATTGTTTGCTATGATAGAATACTACAGTATTTGCAATTGCAAATTGTTTGTATATTTTTATGCTGTTTTGAGAAAGAACATTGAGAGTGGTGATACTGTATTATTACAGCAGTGCAGCAGCGTGGTCTACCGGGCTAGAGCTTAGCTGACTTTACTTTCGATAAAAACCAAATTATTGTAGTCACTGACATTATTCCACTTTACAAAATATTACTTTAACTCTTAATATCTGCATATTGGACCTTTCTATCGTGTTCTTTCTAGTTTTCTGATCGCTGAATTGTGTTGTTTTCATGCATTTCGCGATCATCTAGCATTCACTATGTCAATAAGTTGTTGACCCCCAACATTCTTATTTATTCGTGATCGTAAACAAGTGCGCTCAATCCGACAACACTTGCGTTGGTAGTTTGTTGTTCTGGTTATTACATTAATATATAGTGATTATTATAGCAGAAATGGAAGAAAAGATCAAACTATTAATAAATTAATACAACCATGGAGAATTTTCTCCATGATACAACAAACTTAATTTTATTAAGAAAAATATATATTATCACTTTTTAAAACGTTCGCAATCAGACTTTTTTACGGTATTAATTGGTCAGTGATGACGTCATCAGGAGGAAAGACCATTCGTAAAATCGACATTTTTCAAATAATCTTTTTATATTTTTGTAACTAACTGGAAAATTATGATCAGGTCAATGGTTTCAAATTGAATTCAAGCTAAAATTTGCAACATTTTATGCAACTGGAACAAAATTGTGTATAGTATGTACTGTATCATGTTACTATACAACAATAAAGTTATCTTGTACTTTATCTAATTTGATAGAAATAAGGTACTATAGTTAAAAAGGTATACAGTACTTATGGTGTAGTGGTTAACTGTGTAACAAAGGAAACCTCATGTGGTTAGCCAGTTCCTGATCAAAAGATGAAATATTGGATTAAGATCATTTTGAGTTTGACAACAAGTTTGATAGAGACCCAAAGCTACTTTGTCAAATGCTAGGTAGACAAGTAGCTGATTAAAGACAGTTGAGCTACTACAACAGTGTATACTGTAGGTATTACTAAACCCTGCAAACTCCAATAACACACTGCAAACCCTATGCAACCTCTTAAAAGTGATTGGATTGTAATGACTTACTTGGCCTCTCAACAACAATTTATTGTTGGGGTAAAAAGGCCTATTTTTTTTTTTTTTTAAATTGCTAAATCCCTCATAATCACATTATTATTTACCTCGGGCAAACATGTAAATATTGAATAGAATTTAAATCTTTTGTTCTATACAATTACTGAGATATAATTGGTTATGCTAAAAAGTGTCCCATCCAGTTACAAAATGGAAATGACCTGGAAAGAGGCAGGGTTCTTTTGATGCGTTGTTTGTAAGGGTTAAACCTACAAGGAAAATGAAATCAAGTTTCATAAATATTTAATGCATTCTTTGTAGCAGGAACTACTGCTGTCTCTTATACACATCTAGATGTGTATAAGAGACAGGTAATATACCACCTTGCCTATCAAGTCTACAGATTTCATGAACTTTGATTAACACTTCATTGTTGTCAATATTATCACCAGTAAATTCCGGTTTAGTTTCAGCCAGCCACGATGACCCTCCGGTGATAATCGTTATTGAACCTACAGAAATTGTACAAACAAATGTCCTCCGATTCCGATATTATGTAAAAAAAACCCCAGTAGGCCTAATTATTAACAAAATCCTGACGTTCCAGAAATTGCGTAAAAAATCACGCCGATCCTCTCTAGTGCTCAAATTAAATCTTAAAAATGGGGTAATATATACTAACATTTTTTGAAAAATAAAATTCTATAGCTTTATTTCAGTGTTAAAACTCTTAACTTTATTTATTTTTTTCAACAAAATTTTCAAAATACTCAAATACACGTTTTACATTTGACAAACAATTCTTTTGGTAAAAGTTAAACAGAAAAGGAGATCTGTGTAAAAGACAGGCTGAAGCGTCATTTGCTCTCTTTTGATGAATGTAACTGGTTGTATGCCCAAGTTGCACCCTTAGCTTTCTTTAAAATAGAAATGACGTAATGTGTACAGCGCCACCAGTGTTAATTTTACACGAATACATTGTTTACTATCGGAACGGCATGTATTTTCGCGAAGCGATAGAACTTTCGTAGATTTTATATGCCTTATAAAACTACAGAATTGTCACATTTTGGATATTTTTGTATTAAATTGTGGGTTTTTATAAAAAATCTTGAGATTATTAGAAAAGCTGGAGATTTTAGGCTAGTGGCGGGAGAGCTGGAGGTTAGGGCGAAAAGCGGGAGTCTCCCGCCAAATGCGGGAGACTTGGTAGGTATGGTAGTAGGCCTATAGTAGGCCCATGGAGGTAGGCCCTATAGTAAGCTGGAGAAACAACTTGAATTTAGACTTAGTCCTTTGACGATCAAATCCGTAAATTTCACTATCAAGATATCAAAATTTTGAATATATTTTACATATTTTAAAGATAAAGCATTAAACAATTCAAATAGAGCTAGCTAGGGACTACTGTGGGCCTATTTTGTGTTCCAGAATTTTATCTTAAATAGGCCTAGCTGTAGCCCACTAGCCCATATGTCAATGGGAAAGGTGCATCATAGTTGCCAACTTTTCCAAAAAACTGGCTGGCGGCCAGAGGGAGGGGGGCTGTTGTAGGGAACCTACATTTGAAGTACACTCATTTAAAGTTGACCAAAGTATGTACAGTACTGTACACGTACATTTTTTACGAACTCTGGTCTTTTTGTTGATTGATAATAGTCAAACTTTTCTTCATGAATCATGATGTACAGTCACTTTCATGTGGGAAAACAGATAAACCATGTGTGGTGCATTACTGGGTAATTAAAACACATTGATTGGCATAAAGGGTGTCGTTTGTTTAGGATTCCAACGTTGAGCGTACGGGGCATGCACCATACTGTAGCCTAGGTTTACTCTTTGCTACACTAAACACTGCAGACGAATGGCAAATGATTTATTTATTGCATGTGTAAATGTTGTTCGCTATTATTTATTAGTTTAAAAATCTTGATCCGTGAGTTTCTGTTCATCCGTAGTAAAACTGGCAGATAATAAATAAACTACAGGTGCACTTTCCGTACACTATCTTGAAGTCCACATATTACCACCATGTACTGTAACATTCTGTTGTTTACTATTCATTTTTGAATATTTTGTTTAAGGATTATAAAACTACCGGTAATACTTATGATGATGGAAAGTTGTTTATACAGTTATTGGATCAAATTAATGTTCCGTTTACTATATGACTCTGAGTACAGTAGTGCTAAGAGTATGGAACAACAAATGCGAAAATATTAGCGATTCCCCTACAGTATGTTGACATAATGAATGGTAACATATTGATGTAAAAAATTATTAAGAATGTATGTAATAGGTAAAATATTTAGTAAGCCCTCTTTATTTTAAGCTGTTCGTGATCAGGGTTCATTGCACACACAAATGGTTACAAACTTTCATCTTCATAATACAATAAAAATAATATTTAAATAGGAAACATTATACAATAGAATTATAAAAATATTACATAAAAAGAAGTCTACAAAATTATAATTATTTATTTACATCATTAAAAATAGTTGGAAAAGTGAAAATTCAATACGTGTTGTTACAAAGAGTGAACGACCCAATAATGCCCCAATAAGCGTGGCCCTTAAATGTTATTCAAGAGTGGTGCTTATTAATTACAAATTATTGAAGTGCTAAAATAGTATACTGTAAACCTCAAATAGAAACCCCCGTGTGCTTTGTTTTTTTGGACCCTTGGATGGGCTTTTCGAGATAGGCTTCTTCTCAAGATTAAGCCCATGGGGCTTCTATTCGATGTTTTATGGTATGTTTGTATAGCCTAATTTATTGGATTGAACATATTCTGTGAAAAGTTGTTGAAAAGTGTTTTGAGGAAGCTTCATGGTACATTGTAATATGTAGAGTACAGTATCTTGGTTAAACGCTGCACTATGTTTATTCAAAATAGATATCTCTAATCAACCAACCCTGCTGTGCTTTAGCAAACAAATTCATGTGTTGGATACTTTACAGTAGTAACTGAATGTTTTCCTCTATTTTTGTATGTCTCTTGGATGCACCATACATTTTATATGAGTGCCACTATATCAAAAGTGGATCCAATAAAATGATTGATTGATAGATTGCAAACAATCTTAAATTACAACTGAAAATTCTGATGATGTGGCCAGTAGTGGCTCTAGAAATTTGCATAGGTAGAGGGTATTAAACAATGCTATCAGGAGGTCTTAACCAAGGTGCCATCTAGAGCCTAAAATCTCTGATGATGAGGTTAATGCGGAGAGATTCTAAAAGATTGTGCTTTTAAACCGTAATACTGTATACTGTATATTGACAATCACAATATGTTTATTTAGATCAGCTTATACCTTGTAGCATTGGACGACGGGAGTCCATGCAGTGTCCCCCTCACACTCTACTGGCACCACTGCTGATCATGTTGATTGTTTTTGACATAGTACAATGTCAGTGGAAGTACAGTATGAGGTCCGTGTGCTTTACAAAGCCATTTAGTTTATTTACTTTTCTTATAGTTATACTGTAGTACAGTACAATATAGTAGTCTGTATGTTGTAAGATTCAAATAGTAAATCTTAGTTCGTTTATCAGATCTCTTGGGTGACCACTAATGTATCATAAAAGGTAAGTCAAGTTTTCAGCAGGACAAAACGACATGAATATAAATAGTCCTCCCTATTGTGAGTGGAGACATCTGTAATTTTGTATCAAAACATTTTCCGAAATAAAGGACTTCAGAGGAAAACAATTCAGTTGCCTACTGTTTCTTAATTGTCGTAAGTTTGATTGCTGCACAGGAGTCCAATTACAGTGTAATTTACCCATATCAGGATAATTAGATTATATGATCTTTTAAGATTTGTCTCAATATTTAATCCCTTTATCAAAGCGACCGTAATTAGATGGGTACTCAGAACTGTGTGCTAATACAGTATCTTAGCGTACTGTATGTCCACACACACGGCGTAAGGCTGGCGTAGCGTACGCCTTTGTGTGTGAACTAGGCAGTGGCGTTACTCACAACGCCACCTTCGTGAAGTTATTTACGCTACCTGCAGACCCCAGATTAGTTAACACCACGAAGCTAACGCCAGTGATGCTTGAATGGTTTGACCTCATTTCAAGAGATTGACCAATCACAATTGCAATAGATTACTGTAGTTACTTTAATCCCTTTCCTGTGCTCTCTATTAATGAAATGATAAAGGGGTTCTTTTTCCATTGCATTTTACTTAGTTTACAATGTATATGATTTGTTGATTGTGAAGATATTTTAACCTAACTGTCTATTAAAACCTGCAACACCAGCAATTGTTCCACAATGCTAGCTGAAAAATCAGAAGTAAAATTCGAACAATTCAGTTTTAAAAGTTTTAATGATGCACTGTAAATATTTTACTACAGTCAAGAACCCGTACATTATTTAAAACTGAAAACTATTCCCCCATAGGCATTACATAAGATGAACATAATTTTTAAAATAAAATAATAAAAAAAAGTGTATGTTGCGCATATAAGACGACTCCCTTTTTTTCGATCGCAATTGTCTATGTTAGCCTTGCGTTATACGCGAGAATATATAATACATTCATATTGTTTTATTTTAGTGATTTGTTTACTCAACATTCATATGTTAAGATGCTGATGGCAGTATTCAAGTTAACATTCTTAGTTGATGGATATTATTAGATATCTTTGTTAAACACAGAGTTTTGAAGTATTGACCATATCAAAAGTTGACATTTCAACTTCTGATAGGCATTCATATTTATTGAACCCATATTGCTAGCATGCTTGTTGCTCAAATTATCCCTCACCAAGAACTGTGATATGTGTGATGCGTTTGTGTAGGAGTGTGCTGTGTAGATACTGTATGAACCATCCTGTGTCCATCGGCAAACACACATTTAAACATCATTAAACTGCAATGTGCATGATAGTGTTGTATATGATACAGTTCATTTTCTAATTTGAGAGCCCTCTAAATCCGAGACCCCTGTAATTCGAGACCACTTTTCCAAAGACCCAAATAACAATATTTAACCTTTTAAGACAAAGTAAGCCCTCTAATTGGAGACCAACCCAGAGACCACCCCAAATTTTCAGGTCCCGAAGTTGGTTTCGAATTGGAGGGCAAACTGTATTATAAACATAATTATATTTTTTTATGATTTTTGTGGAGATTAATTATAGCACTATTTTTTTTTTTTTTTTTTTTTAGCAATTTGGATATTGGAAAGCCATTTTCAAAGATATTGCAACTTTTTAGTAATTACAATTTAGTTGGTGAAATATATTTTAGCAGTCCATTAAACACGTGTTTATAATAATATTAATATTAATAAAATAATTTATTAAATAAGTTAATAATACAGTATTAGGCTAGATTTATAAAGTAGCTAAACATTTAGCTTATTTACCATAGCTGTCGTCGCTATGATGCTTTAAGGCAGACGATATTTAGCAGATTGCAGGGAAATAGCTTTTCTTTTACTTTAGTGATGAATACATTCTTTGCTTTTGCAAGTGGCCCATGGATTTCATGACACAGAATTTGAGGGAACACCTTGTAAAACAAACTGCTTCTTATAACTATCTCTTAATTGTTTTTCTACAGTATCTTCTTTAACCTGCATAGAATGGATCCCATTCCCTATTTGTATACATGGATCCACCTTTTTCCTATTTCCTATGTATTCCATATTTTTTGTAGTTAATGTTTCATCAGGTTACACAGATTGTTGTGTGGGAAGCACTGATAATGTCAGCTATAATTTGATTAAAGTCATCTAGAGCTAAAGTATATTTTGATGGCATTCAGAGCAGGTGTAAGTATTAAGATGGACAGGAGAATTCTTGTTGAAGTCCCATCTTCCGGGACCAAGCAAGTTGAAACTAATTTACCATGGTGTGTAAATTGGGTTAATGGGGATGGCTGTAACATCGTTAATTATTGTTTGCTATGATAGAATACTACAGTATTTGCAATTGCAAATTGTTTGTATATTTTTATGCTGTTTTGAGAAAGAACATTGAGAGTGGTGATACTGGTCTCTTATACACATCT
>NW_022728550.1:597976-598283 GCF_011630105.1 Anneissia japonica | reverse complement strand
CCACTGATTAATCTCAGATAAGAAAGTATAATACATACTCCAAGTATTGAAATACACGCCATCGTGTTGGGATTCAATATTTCGACATTAATTATGTCATCATCAGGAATGAAAAATTATCCATATTAGCAAGCTTATATACACTAGTACCAAAAGTGTTTAACCAATCAAAACATTACCTCTAATAGGTGACATAGTGATTTAAACAAAAGATCAAATCATTCTTACTCTAATGATCAAAGATACCTACAAAAACAAAGAAAGCTCTTTTGAAGCTCTGAGCCCATTGTTAAGCAAAGGGTGTAGT
>NW_022728550.1:581442-597944 GCF_011630105.1 Anneissia japonica | reverse complement strand
GTATAGCGAACGCTTCTTTAAACAATAGGATAGACCAGTTTCGGGAGCTGTCAATAATGTTAGTACTAGAAAATATTAAACCTAATTTATTACTTGCATTACAGACGACATTGTCATTTTCAAGTATACCCTGTAATCCTAAAACAAATTGGAATGCCTCACAGTTTTGAACATGATCAAATATAACACTATCAGATCGTGAAGAATGTTCTTTAAGTCTAGTTATTGGATGGATTGCTGTATTTATTTGAAACAAACACCTCCCTCAAAAACGGTAAATGTTTTAATGTTAACATGTACAGTAGAACCTCATTTTAATGTACCTCAGGTGTGCAAACCCTCAGTTTATGTACGCCTCCTACGGACAATAGAGAGGTTTCGCACGCGAACAAATAAATGTACACATACGTTTAGCTATCCGTAAAGGTTCGTAGCCATTTTCGCAATCACAGCGCAATTCAAGCGTAGCCTATGGCTTAGTACTGTACTCTGTTCTCTTCTCTCATCATGTTTCTCAGAGTTTTATTAGTGTATGTAAGGTTTTGGAAATGGAAATCGTAGCCGAAAAATACTTCCTTTGTTGCCCAAAAGTGTTGGTTATTTTGTGATAGGCCCTATTGTTTATGACCCAAAGGTGCCTGGCTACAAGTAGGCCTAGGCTAGGCCTACACAAAATCCCGACACCACCACCAAGGTCAAAGCACCAACGTTTTGATACCCCAAAATGAGATGCATCCTTAGCCTATTGTAATTTGCTGCCTTCAAATGTCACAAAAATGGCACGTAAGTATTTAAAGATACATTTATTTTTTACACTTACGTAAAATGTGAAAAAATAAACAAAGATCCTACTAGAAATCCACAATTTCCCTACGCGTTTTTCACTTACGTGTAGTGAGCGAGATATGCGTGTTGTCCACATGTTTAGCGGATAGCAGCCGGCGTGTGATGTCAAAATGATGACATATCCGTCACACTAACCGTACCGTTCGCGTGCGAAACCTCCTTATTGACGTCATCAAAAACACCCAAAATAATCAAAACATACGGCCCTTTTCAGATCCACTATAAGACATTCTGTGTATTTTATTTTAATCTGTAACAATAAACAAACCATATACAAAGAATTTTCATTCAACAGCAAGGTTGATTTGTGTCTAATAAACATGCTGTTATAATCTAAAACCACATGGACTGAGCGAAATGAACAACCACAGTATAGTACCATCAGTGCACAAAGTAATTTCTTTCCTACAGTACTTAGCTTCATGGGAAAAATCTGATCAAATTTTCTATGCCAAGTTTACGAAGATGGGTAGCCATAATTTTGCACATGAACGCTACAGTAAGTGTTTTGGATAAGGGAGTTCAATTTAAGATATTCAAGAAGATAATTACATAGCAAGTTAGCAATGTAATTTCCAAAAATAATTGGACAATAGAATTAATCTGTATCTGTGTATCTGTATCTCGCCCAGTGAATGTAGCTTTAGTTTATCTCAGCACACACAGCTCAGTTAAATAGAATAGCCATGAATGGGAATTCTAAAGTTATAACTTTATCGTATAGGTAGGCCTAATCTTAAAATATTTTTATGTTTTTAGTTAAATAAAACATATAGTAATGAGTTAATACACTAGACAGAGTTTATTTGAAGACTTCATTACGTGACATTGTAAAATCATGAATAAAAACATGTACGCCCTCCGGTCTGGTCTCGTACTATACGTAAAATCCAGGTTTTACCATACTATACTACATAATACAATCATAAATAATGAAGAGGTTTGGACAGGGTTTGCTGTGTATTTTAAGGTATTTTTCACAAAAACACAAAATTTTACCCCAAAAAATAAGTTCATTATGAACATAAAATACCAAGTGAGTCCTATAGTACATGATACAATCATAAATCATGTGGTTTGGTTAGACTCTATAGTGTGTTTTGTGGGGTTTACCAATACTCGATCACTACAGTATGTTTTTTCCCGAGTTTTATGGAGAATAATGTTTCACATTCTCAATCATATTTTTCAGAATGGAATCCTCAGGTACAATTATTTTTAAACATTCATTGATCATCCAGAGAACTAAAGTAGACTTTTAATATTACAATACATTACTGTACCAGTAGCCAAAAGATCCATTGATATCATGCACAGCACAAAAAAAAAAAAAAAAAAAGACCTTAGGATTGGCATATTAATTCATTATTTTGTTCATTATTGGACCATCATCGGAAATGAAAATTGTTTCCATTAATTAGAATTGATTAGTTATCTCATTTCTAATTAGTGGTCAATATGGACAAAGTTTTTCATTGCTGATAAAGTTCAAATAAAGAAAATATCAGATAAAATATATGACATGCCTGAGTAATGTGCACGGTATTACCTGGCTAGTATTTCGCAGAATTCTACAGTAGCATATTTGCTGTTGATTTAGACCTATTAGCTTCTCTACTGTATTTGATTTGGTGAATTCCAATTACATAAGGTATATTTCAGAATTCTAAGGAACTTGAATATTAACATTGTTGTGTTAATTATTATTTTATTTGTATTATGTGGTACAGTATCAGCATCTGAAACCTCAGTTTACTGTACATATTAAAGTATGAAACTCTCTGTGTAGGTTGTCAATAAATTACTGAATAATAATTCAAAATAGAAAGAAACTACATATAGGTTCACCAAAGTATGATGTAGATTTATAGATTCTTATTATTTTGATACAAAGTTTTAGTTTCTGTGTCAAAAATGCATCTTATTTTATTGATTTTATTCTTAACACCAACCTAATAATGTCATAGATAAGTGTCTCTGAAGGATTTTTATGGTATGGATCATCTGAATATGATTCTTGTTTTTAAAACAACCTTAGAAGAATAGGATTGTAAACAGTAAAATTCACAATTAACCTTGCCCTGGGTAAGACCTAGCAAGATACTTGACCTATGAAAACTACCTTTCTTGAATTGTAATCCTTAGATTACATTTTTTTAAAGGGAACTAGGGAGCTTTAGAATCAGACTGGCTAGGTACTCTTTATCTATCAATTACTATAGTGGGTTTATTTATAATAAAGAGAAGTTAATTACTATGACTGATGTGAACTACCTCAGCATCATGGAAATCACTTCAAATTTGATTATAAAGTAGAACCCCTATTAAGGGGACACCTACAGGCCATAAAGTGTTCTTTTACTGTAATAGGGGTGTCCCCTGAATAGGTGTTGGGCCGTAGTATTAAAAGATATATTTTCCCTCGATTCATGACCAAAAATGTGTCCCCTTAATAGGGATGCCCCAAAGGAGGGGTTCTACTATAATATACTGCTTATTTTAAGGTTATTAATATACAACCTATTTATTAGAGGATTTCCTGTTATCCAACAGTGTTATGTAATCTATGAACAATACTGTATCACTGTGTTTACTGCTTCGCAAGAGGGCTTTGGAAACAATAACTAACCGTATTTGAAATAAGGTGTAATCTTCCAATTTTCGATAGTTTATATAAGTGAGCATGTTTTGTCAAGCCACTAAAATTTGCCATTCATTTTTCTTTAATACTGTAGCAGTACAACCATCAAAAAAGCCAAGGAGTAGAGGATTGATAAGTTCATTTTTTTGCTGCTTTGGATCGAACAGCCGGCCTCCCACTAATCAAAATGCACCTGCAGAAGAGAATGGACAGATGGTGAGTTGATATTATCTTCTTCAACGAATTACTTGAACATGAATATTTTTGTTTACTACTGCAGCTAGGTGTAATAGCTATTATTTTCCATTTTTGGATGATGATCATAAATATCAAGACTTACTTGATGGCATGAATTTTGAGATGAGCTATAGTAGTGAGTATACAGAGTGAGCTAGTGCAGTAACATACAGCTCAAAACCAAATTGTGGTTTCAGAATTCAGAAATAACTGAATACCTTTATATTAGTATAACACTTTATTCCAAGTCTGTATGTTTCTGTACTGGGTCCTCTATGAGAACAATAATATTTTACTGAAGAGGAGGTAAAGTAATCCAGTATAAAGAACAAATAAATAAATAAAATTATAGTATGCGCTTTATTGTATCACCATTAGCAGCTCGTGTACTGTAGTACCATGTGTTGTGTATTGTACACCTCTGCATATGTACAGGTATCTGCTGTACTACCATGCATTGATTATATCTTTATACAATAATGTAGCATATTTAATATGTAGTATACAGTATCACAACATAGATCCATAGGCATGTTTTTGGTTAAGATTGAAGAGATAAAAGACTGCTAACAATGGGATATAGTCCTTTCATATCTCATTGATACTGCATACACCACAAGAGCTACTAAATGCTAAGCTTGCAACTGTAATACTATTGAAATAGATGATGCATTCAGAAAACATTAAACTAGGCTTATTTGTGGAGGTTAGGCCTTGGCCAAGAAGTAGGAGTTTGTTGTAATGTACCTTATAAATAAGCTTACACATGGGCTAGAAAGTTAGCTGTCATACAACTGTTACATGCAATTTCTCGACATAAGTACACTAGAAAAATAAAAAACATAAATTGTGGCTCCTTTAGGTCGGATAATCTAACAATATTTAATCTATATGGAGTACAATGTATATTTCCATGTTAATGGTATTTCATATGTTGATACTGTGTTAAAGTTATAATTAGCATGCATGATTTTGTGCATCTACTGTACATTGTAAAGTGTTCTAGTAGACATGTACTGTATGCTTCCTTCATGAATGTATGCCCATGTAGGAAATGTGTTGCTAAAGGCCACAACATGCAGATGTCTTGCTCATTGTGTTTAAAACCACCTGGAAACTCACCAGTATGCTTGTCTTTCTTATAAATTAAAATATGTTGCTATTGTAAGTGGAGGCTACTTGCATGTTAAACATTAAAATACATACAGTTTGTATGTACACTAAATGTATACTTTCCATTTTTAATGTATGCAGTAATATACTGTGCACATTCATAACTGAAGTACAAGCAACCGCTGGGTACCACGTAGAGGGAACAAATTTTATAGGTGTAAGCGTGTATTAATGGTATTTTAGGTATCCAGCAACTACTGTAGTAAGAGGAGAGTATAAAGATACCGACAAATGTCATCCTTAGCATACATGTATAGGCTAATTGCTTGTTTATGATGCATGGTAAAGTCCATGTCTTCTCACTTGTGTTTGTTTCTCCTTTTGTTTTTATCCCAGCCGGAAAGCACACCTTATACAAGCACAACCTCTGCACTATTGGTATGTGGCCATCTCTCATTGATGTAGAATTCATTGTTGCATATATTAGAAAATACCTAATTTACTAACCAGTCATATTAATGTACTGAATTGCATTAACCATCTTTCATGAAACTCATTTTTTTTTTTTTTTTTTTTATCAAAGCATCACTTTTTGTGCCTACTTCATGAATAACATTGCAGTTCATGTCATTACTGTAGGTGTTTCTTGATTGAAAATGTCATGTTTCATGTTGATACAACTTCTATGCTAACACTGCAACTCATGTTTCAACTCATGTTTCTACTCACATTTTATTGGAAAATGTCACAAACCTCATACTACAGTATAGTAACTCTAGATCTTACCATAACATACATAATTTCACGAATGGAAATGTCAGAACACTTATAGACACCCAACTTGAATTTAACAAGTGTCACGCTTAGTATCTGTCACCTTAGTATCTGTCACCATAATAACCACAATCCTCGTGGACCACCTTGTTGATCTTGCTACTGTGTAGCTGTCATTAAGTTTGTCACTAATATGTTTGAATGAAATTTTCACATTTTTAGTTCACGCTGTTTTTTAACTACTGTAAACTATCTTTCCAAGGAACTGCATTGCGCTAACATTATACTTGACTTAGAGGTTAGTGGCTTTATACCAACCAAGGTAATGAATGCGTATCTAATACTGTAGTCTTTTCTATACTAAAGGTCTATAATTATTAAAAAGATAATTGTTGAAGGAAATTTATTTGAAAAAAATTGCTTTTCAAGGGTATTGAGTAATACCAATATGATTTGATGTGGGGCCCACTTCCTTGTGTGGTTGGGGTCCACTGGGGTATCCTTGTTCTTTTTAAGTGTGTTAGACTCACTGAGATCCCAAATTATTTTAAAAGATTGTCTTTATAGTAACTCATTAATTTTAAAAATTAATTGGTTATTATTTAAAAGCTGATGATGACATAATTAATGTCGAAATATTGAATCCCGACACGATGGCGAGCATTTCCATACTTGGAGTATGTATTATACTATCTTATCTGAGATTAATCAGTGGACCTTTCAGCAGCTGATGTTTGTTATCTCAATTAGAAAACGAAAGGCCTATTTTAGATAGGAGAGAAAATAATTCAGGGAGAATCTGCTCATGCACAAACTGATAAGATCAATAACAATTATGACAAATTAGCATGAACGTGTTTTTTTGTTAAGATATAAAACCCGAGACACAAATACTTTAAGAATATTAGTAATTATAATATTAATTATTTCACACGGTACTAAACCAAATACCATCGGTTCAGATTTGTAGCGTACCGCATGCCACATACTGAAAGCTTTAATTAATTATTATTGTCAATTTGACATGCAGACCTTCAAGATTTATTTTAATATTAAATGTTCATTAAGTTTTAAAATGACATTTTTATATGAATGATTATTAATATTTAACAGTAATCAGCTCAAATTACTGTAATCGCGCAAATAGTGCCTGGCTGCTTTAAATATTTTTTGCACTTTATGGGGGCTGCTTATACAAATGGGACGCTTATGAAAACAGAGTGGAAATTGAGGGGGAACTTATGGAAATAGATAAAAATCGAGGGTTTCTTATGGAACTTATTAAATTCAAGAGCCACTTTTTGAATGAAAAAGATTATATAAGGACGTTACGAATGATGGTGCGGCGGAAAAGATAACTGTCCAGAGAACATGGCTCATGACAAGAATGCTGTGAATATTTACATAACAGCAGAATAACAGATGCAATTAGTGGTTATGGGTAGTGGTTGTGTTGTTGGCCATTAGCTGATTTGAGATTAGCAGGATTATTGCAGGTTTTCTTGAAAACTCAGATGAGAATGTGCTAAACGTGCAAATTGTCGGAAACAGAAAAAGAGGAGTAGGACTAGGCC
Source organism: Anneissia japonica (assembly GCF_011630105.1). Taxonomy (NCBI): domain Eukaryota; kingdom Metazoa; phylum Echinodermata; class Crinoidea; order Comatulida; family Comatulidae; genus Anneissia; species Anneissia japonica. Next base: position 590,759 of record NW_022728550.1, on the reverse strand, counting down.
TAGAAAAATATGTAAGAGAGAAAAGTTGGAAATATACTGTCTGTCCAGGGATCGGAGCATCCAAGAGACATATCCTCATTTTGATATTGACCTAAGAAGAAAGTGATTCCACTCTGCAGCTCAAATCTTGCCAACAACCACAGTCCCAGGATTGATTGGATTATTGACTTGCTATAAAGAAAGATTTATGATATTATAAATTGGAAGGGCGCTTATTCAAACGGGGCGCTTAAAGAAATTTTCACGTTACTGAACATGAAAATTCAAAAGGGGCACTTATTCGCGCGGGTACAGTATACTGTACTATGGCTAATACACAAACTGCATTACATAAACAAATGGAGAACACACTCCGCTCGAATATTGCTTCTGACTGCATGGGAATGTTCACAGCCTTATTGGATTTTAGAAGTATACACTACCTGTATATATTTCAGAAATGTTGAATTACTTCCCCATAGAAGAAACTATGTAGTATAGTACAGTACATTATTTTACTGAAGTTTGAAATGATTCAGTGAAATTATGGCTTTCTGCAGTAGGCTAGTTGCCTGAAAAGCGATTTTGAATCAATAAATAACATTGCATAAAAAGTTCATCAAGCTTTGAGGTTTTTATGCTGTTTATACTCCATTGGATGAAATATAAATACCGTAGTGATGTGTCCAAGGACATTTTTAGGTAAATGCAACCAGCACAAACTAAACTTATATCCCGCAGATTGAACCACATGTAGTAGTTATGAATATTTTTTTATTCTGATGAACCATTTTGTTCATTTAGCCCATTAAAAAGCTATTAAAATAACATTCCCACCCAGAACATTTTTGGGAGGCGAGGAGGAATTCTTTCGATTTTGTTAGCTTTCAATATGTTATTTAGCCTTTGTATGCGCTATGAATGACATATTATGTGGCATATTTAAAACCGCTTCTCTTTTGTATGGAAAATTTAAATAAAAACATGTTTGTACAAAGAGGTTCATACCCTTATTTGTTAATATAGTTGACCAGGATATTTTTACTGTCTACAAATTTGCTTTCAAGCAATAAAAAATAAAAGCAATTTCCTCATAATATATTTTTAATGGGGGCTACATTTCTCTATCAAAGAAACATTTGTTGCATATATTTTGCTGATTGCTGTATACATATTGCAAAAACACCAACCGAAGTAGAGGAACGGTAGTTGATAACAGCCTGATATTAATGGTTTTCTTCATTAGCATTCTTTCAGTTGTCCCTTAGTAATTATTGTTAATAATTCTGAGAACTATATGTGATAAATAAGTAACGGATTAACCTTCTTACTTATGCTTATTTTGGGTTTTTACACTAAGGATTGTCATTCAATTATACTCACCTGTTGTTATCCTGTTTTGGTCAAACAGTTAAACTTTTTTAAATGTATAGACACTCAACCTACTGAAGAGCTGTCTGGATTCAATACTTGTCCCGATCAAATTTCCGCCGTTGAATTTTTAGTCAAGGTATTCAGGTTATAAAAAGGCAATTATTGTATCATTAAATTTAATTTTGAATTGTATTGTAAAAATATTTTTTGTCTATTTTTGCTGTATTTTTGTACCAGGGCTTCCTTGGAAAGCAGTGCTGGTCACTGAATGGTTCTACCCTGAATAAACAAAAGCTTAAAAATTGTAATTTGCTTAGAAACAATTAAATTAGTTGAGTATAGATCTATTCAGTTCTTTCAGTTTTAAAATAAAATTTAAAAAAATAAATAAAAACAATATCTGAATGAACCAAGTTTAAAAATGAATTTATTTCCATTGGGGTCATTTGCCTTCAATAAATATTGTAATTAAACATTACTTATATTGCCGGATAAAATTGGTAGAAAAATAGGTTCATAAGTTTCGGAGGTATGAATAATAATATCCAATAGGTCTACATATTTATTTATATTTGACAAGAATGAAGTTATTTCTTCATTATTTTTATTTGTTCATAAAATTTTGAATTGAACATAATGTGGTAATGTTAACTCTGATGATTGCATACATAATTAATGTTTTAATGATATACCTCATTGCAACAAGTGACTGAATAATAACAAAATTAGTTTGATAAATGCTCCTTGAAAATTCTACTTATATCATAAAGCTTCACAAGGAGTGATGATGGTACTGTAGGTCCACAATCTTAGGTCTCTGGCTCATTTCAGTCACTGGCGTTCAATAATGTGAACTTTAAGCTACTAAACGCCTCTCTACATCTGCTGCCGTAGTCACAGATAATACTCAATTCAGCACAATGACCCTGCGGGTTAACAGGTTATTTTCATACGGTCACCTTTTACCTTTAAAAATTAAGTTCCATATCCTAAGTTCCTATAGTTAAATTTATCTAAATCAGCAATTGCAAATTGATTGAGTATAATAAATATTAGCAAAATAATAATAATGAATAATAATCCAGAATTATATCAGTATCACATTCAATCAACGGAAGGAAAGATATTAATACTATTTCCTATTTTGTTGTACTGTACAGTACTTTATGTAGTGTATTTGAGGGTGGGTACAGTAGAATGGGTTTTGCAGGTAGGTGTGTTATAGGAATAGTCTGATTGTAGTTGTTAGCATGTAGATTTAAGTTAGAACCAAGAGGAATTTTAAAAGAAAGACAACTTTACCCCACCACATTCAGTGTATTTTTAACTAATATCTCCTCCCTAATCATTTCCCTAATCATTTGAGTCGCTGATAAATATGAATAATAGTCCCCTCTATCACAGAGTCTTAGTAGTAGTTAGGTGAGACTTATTTTATATCGTGTTTAGCGAACCTGTCGCCCATCAATAATGATGATTTCAAATAAAAATATAATTATATTATATATTATATTTTTGGCCAATTAGCGCACCCAGCACCACAAAAAATGGAAATTTCAGAAAAAAATAAAAGTTTTTCTTCATTTTTATTATGCCCGCCGCTGCCTGAAATAGGTAAGATGCATTTCTTCCTAATTATGCAAATTTAAAGCTTTTAACCATCCCATTTCTACACTGCCAATAAAATTTTATTTTTAGTATTTCCTCCATCTGGATGTTTTTGGAAAAACTATTTACTAAATAAGGAAACAAAATTTTAGTTTTATTTTTATTTCGCCCTCCTCTGACAATCTTTAAAAAAGTAAGTTCGCGAAACAGGGTATTCAAGCTTCCACTACCTGTGCCTCATGAGTTTGATTTCAGTCAAAAACTAATAATTTCCTTCCTGTGCAGGTCATCCATAGGCCTAGTTCTCCATTAATCTCATTCTCATTAATCCTTTTCCCCCTTCCCTATCTGGTAGGTGGTAGGCGCAAAGAAAAATAATTTATACAAATCTTCCCCACAAATCATTATACATTGAAATGCAATGCTCTTTCCCTGTATTTTGTATGTTGTCATTACGGTTCACTTGCATTTTATTATTGGCTTGAAATATAGTGTAGAAGACAACAGTATTTATTCAACCAGTGACCAATTTATACTGCTTTTTCTTTAAAGGAATGTTCTTCACGGATGTTGTAAATAAACAGATGCTATTCATAAGCAAATTTAATTCTGTTGTATGTGATCTGAATTCTGAATAGGGTGATGGTTAGTGAAGTGATCACTACATGATCTCTGATCTGAAGTTTTTATCCTAGTGAACTATTTGCTAAAATTATTTTTTTTTATTGAAGAGATATTGAAATATACAGTATTATGCTGTTTTTTTCCTAATAATCTTTGATGCCAGTATATGTTTTGTGAAATACTCTTTATTGGTCATTTATACATGATATCCTATAGTAGTGGTTGACAATCAATTGTTGTTTGAAGTTAGTTGTTGACATGTGAATTAAAATGTTATTGATTGCTCTTTTGTGGGTAAAAGCTATAGAAAGCTCACACAACCTATAAATACACACAAATAGAATCAATAATTGTCTTGTTATATTATTGTACTTGCTATTGAAAGCCGCCAAATTATAGCTAATATCAACGTCTAGTTTAATTTTTAATTGAATAATTATATAATTTGATTCATATTTTAATTACATAACTCCCATAATTTAATTTTTTGTAATATTTTATATTTAGCCTATGTTGATTTTTGTATCTTCAATATTATTAATTTGTATCTTATTATGATCTCATTATTTACATTTGTTTACATGCATTTGTCTCCTACTTTCCTTTATTCATTAAATATTACCTTCGACCTCATAGTTGTCAAATTGAATGGTAAGCATTCAATGGTGTACTGATCCTACTTTTTGTCGATTTGACCTGTTTTGACCCCTGATATTTGCTCGGCTCTTGACTACAGCTAAGTTACAGTTCTCCTCGCATAGTATAAATTCCATTTGTGATTGAGTTACGGTAGCGTTTGCATCTAACCACGATATAGTAAATCATACCAAATATAATTTTTATTGGACTATGCTTCACTTAATCATGAATATGTAATGAATAAATTATGCTCTAAATTATATTAAAACATTAATACATAATTAATAGATAAATATCACAATTATGAATACATTATTTTCTATGGAATGTCTTGAAATTGAATATGAATCACTCATTATCAGTTATGTTTTATTTAGTAACGTTTCATCAATTGTTAATGTTACTCATGTTTAGTACATAATAGTTTAAAATGCATGGACCATGTGAAGAATATAGTGGTAGTTAATGATACAAGATATATTTAATATAATGCAGGTTTGGGTGGACTTATCCAAGGGACCAAAATATGCAAACAAGAAGGAGAATGTAGCCTTATTTAGCTACTGTACCTAGATAAGTCATGACCAGCTCTCACACAGAGTCCAGCATAGATCTTAAAAAGAAGGCTTATAGTAGGTAGTCTAGTGCGTTTATTTCATTTTACATATTATATTTTTAATATTTATTGTAATTTTTTAATTTGCTTGATATTCATTGGATTTATTTCAATTTATACAATTACATAAATGACAAAAATAGCCATTCTGGACTGGATTGCTCTGTTATAGTTCATTTTAGGATAAATAATATAACACTAAATTTATACTGCATTGAATTGCATAAAAGACCATTCTTTGTGCAGTATAAACTGTATTGAAAAACAACAGTTTTATTTTTTTTTAAACTTCCTCAAGATAAGGACTTAATTTTTTATTTTAATTACTTTACCTCTCACATTTTACTAATTAGCATTGCAATTATATTTAACCTTATAATTTTTCAGATTGTGCTGAATTGTTTGTATTATATTTTATAATTTAATTTACATTATACAATAGGCAATTATAGTCGTTCTGAGGACCCTTTAGAAAATAGAGGCCGAATAAGCCATTTTTCCCTGAAAAAATTCTGTATGCTTACAGTAGCTACACATATGAAAATGATTCACTAGTACAGTATAGTACTAGTACACGCTCTGACAATCTTCGCACAGCTCTTCACGATACGATGAACATGAACGAAGTTGATTGTTGTTGATAAAGTTTAGGTAACTGTAGGACTAACCTCCTGGTAGACATTTGTTTAATAGATTAAAATGCATTGTACCAATAATTATAAATTATTTCAGCATTGCCTTCTCTTTTCAGTCCATTTATAAGTCAAAATTGCTTTGTAATTTCATAAACAATGAATTTCTAGTATTTCTAGTCTTGCCTAGGTCGGTAGTCTAGGCTTCAGTCATGTTACCCAGCGCCGTTCAGCGAGATTTGTTAGGTAAGGTCCACTGTGTGCGTTCAGATCTTGGCTAGGAGAAAATATTCATTGCGATGTGAAACCCTAGCATTCATTGAGCTTTTTGCACGCAAGATGCAAAAAATCGGAGGCACCATATCAAATTAGTGATTGATCAGGGATAAGAAAATTACTTGCAAATGAAAGTGGTGATGTCATTACTGACTTGAAATACAAATTAAATTGTTGATATATCACCACAGAGATTTTTAATTTGCTATTTTTTCATAAATCTAATGCTTTATTCATGAATAATAATGTTTAATTCATGTCATGGGTGCCTTAAGCACTGGTTTCAGAAGAAGCGTTGTATATCTCATTATTAGTATTCATAAAGCTAATGTTTTATTCATAGGATAACATTCATGCCATGTGATTATTGATTTCCTCATTACAAATTCTATTTTAAGAAGTAATATTACTATTGCGGTATTAATTCTGTCGTTGGTTGAAAACCCACAAGGTTTGATGTAATATTGCCTTGCATTGAATAAGATACAATGAATATTGTATGACAAGAAGGTCTTGTAAATATGAGACAAAGGGTAGTTAATGCCAGCTGTAATGTGTTATTTTTTGAATAAATATTTTTTTACTATTATTATATAATATATGGATACACCTTTGTTTTTAAATGCATGCCAGTGCTGTAGAAGTGTACACTCAAATAAATATTGTGTAATACTAAATAATCAATATTAGTGATATATATTTAATGTTAACTATAACATTATGTAAGAAGCATCACTTTGAGAGTAATTATAAAACTTAGTTACCTTTTACAATATTTGTGTCTGATAAATTATTATTCTTTTACTTATATATTAGTATAAGAATAAGAATTAAAATGTGTAATTAAAGGTAATTTTATTAAAAAGATATAGATATCCAGAGATTAACAAGCTTTGTATTTTACTTTGGTATTTATAGTCAGTGTTTTTAAAAATAAGTAATTATAATCAATATATATGGTTTTATTGACATTTGTGTGCAGTAATTTTAGAATATTGTGACATCATTTTGCACTGATGATATAATGAATGTTACAGCTGACCTCTCCTCTTGTTCGTAAACCGTTTAGTAATTCGCTAGTGACGACTGGACATTAACACAAGAGAAGAGACCTTCTTATCATTGTACATTTACTCTATCCTAGTAGCTCATTATCTACGTTTGCTAATTGCCCTTCATTACGTCTGAAGTAGGGAAAATACATGTGCAAGTAATAATCAAAATATCAAAATTAAATTTAGCTATTAATAGTCAAAGTATTATTGATATTGAAAGACATAAAAAGTAAAATATAGGTTATCGTATCAAGCTTAAGACCCAATTGATATTCATCTGAGTTAGCTACTTCGATATGATATAGGATAATATTGGTGTCATATAAATTCTAGACATTATTATTACTATATTAATATTTAATTATTAACATATTCAATTGTTATGAATAGATTAAAGAACTTATTACATTTCTTTCTGGTTTTCAAACAGCAATCCCAAACTCTGCCTATTGCTGGTGGCAAGCAATTTTAAGTTTAATGAGCATTAGAAATTGCCAAGTGATGACATGTCTGTAAAGTAATTATTTTCATATGTATTGAAAGTTAGAATGTCCTTCTTGAAACTACTTTACTTGCAAATAATTGGTGATAAGCTAGGCCTGTGTCAGACAGGCTGTTATCAGCAGTGAACATGTATAGTGCACCCCTACTCTTGTATAACTTGGATATTCTTGGATATTTCTTCTTTTCCCAAGCGTGTTCGTTGACATTCAGATATCCAGCCTGGTAAAAATGCAACTGCTGATACAAATCCCACCATGACATTTAAATTCAATAATACTACATTCTGCCTTGTTGTTAGCTGTCAACAATAGAAACTTACCAATACATTAAGAGAAGTACAATTAATGTTAAAATTATTTCAAGAGAAAGTATGTACAATGTTGACCACTCAGGCTGGAAAAATTTTTTTGAAACATGCAATATTGGAAGACACAATTTATCTTTATTCAAACCATATTTTGTGAGGATACACCATCTAGCAATTGCTTAAGTCATTGAGAACCAACAATAATAATTGAGTAGTCTGATGCAAACCTGGGTATGTGCATAAGGCTATGTTCACACACACGGCGTAAGGCTGGCTTAAGCATGGCGTAGCGTATACCTTTGTGTGTGAACTAGGCAGTGGCGTTGTTAAAGCCACTCGGTACGCCACATCCTTGGCGTTATTAACCCTACCTGCAGACCCCAGATTAGCTAACGCCACTGAGCTAACACCAGTGATGCTTGAATGATTTCACCTCATTTCAAGAGATTGACCAATCACGATTGCAATATATTAGCTACTTTGGTCTCTTTCCTGTGCTCTCTATAAATGAAATGGTAAAGGGGTTCTTTTTCTATTGCATTTTACTTAGTTATAATGTATATGATTTGTTGATTGTGTTTTGTAAGATATTTTAACCTATTTAGACTGTCTATTAAAACCTGCATCACCAACAATGCTAGCTGAAAAATCAAAGTAAAATTGTTCACTTAAAATACAATAATCATTAAGTTCACTTCGAACAATTCACAGATTTAAAAGTTTTACTGATGCACTGTTAATTTTACTACAGTTAAGAACCTGTACATTTTAAAACTTAAAACTATTCCCCCATAGGCCTATATTACTACTAGTTTAACGTCAGCGTTAATATAGCGAACGCCATTTGTGTGAACACTTTGGAATTTTAATCCGTGAATTAGCTTACACCTGGCGTAAGCTAAGCCAGTCTTACGCTGTGTGTGTGAACATAGCCTAATCCTCTGACCATCTCCTTTTTTCATATTTTCTTCCTGCCCATACAGTGTCCTTGACCCTTCATCGTACAGTAACACCCATCCTTCTTTATTCTCCTTCCGTCAATACACTAATTTTTTCTTCACTCAACTCTACCTTTTCCTATCATTTGTATTCCTTCCTTGCTTGACCATCCTTCAAACTAATTAATTGATGTAAAAAATGCCCTTAAAATAATAGAATTAAAGTTCATTGGACTCTACTGGTGGCCCATAGGCAGTCTCTACAATACTGTAGCTTACACTCACACTTCAGTCACATTGCCACTTCATTCTTGTTCTTCAGTAGAATAAATAAAATAAAGAAAATTATCATCAGTATACCTGTGCATGTATTCAGCATTACCAAACACCTGGTAAATGGGTTATCTTAACTGAGAGTTTCATCTCCTCAACATATTGGTTTAAAGTTATCTTAATGGAACTGATGATAGATTGAGAGGCTAAACAGTCAATTTGAGTGAAACTTTTGGAAACATTCTAATATGACTTTAGGGAAACCTGCTGTAACATTCTTAAGGGATATATGACAAACTTTCTTCTTTTTCATTTACCATGATTTTGTTAGTTTAGTAAGTATTATAAATATACTAATCAAAATAATCATGAATGTTTAATTACTAGTATTTGTTGATTTATACTAAATGTTATTGTTGATTAGTCCATTTATATTTAGCCTATCCAGTAACAAAATATAAATGGACTAATCAAAAATACTGAATGTTTAAT
>NW_022728550.1:564651-581434 GCF_011630105.1 Anneissia japonica | reverse complement strand
TGTGTATAAGAGACAGATATATATATATGGACTGATCAGAAATGAATAGTAAATGTTCAATAATTTTAATTATTTATTATTTTATACTACTAGATATTAGTTTTATTAAATATCCACTTTATTTTTTATCTATTTATATTTTACATATATATTACCAAAGATAAATGAACTGATCAGAAATGAATAGTGATTGTTTAATAATTCTAGTATTTATTTCATACTAAACATTTTTATTTGGTAACAAAGATAGTATCTGTGATGAAATTTAAAAAATCTCTCAATAATTGAATTTCAAAAAAATGAATTGCAGATTTAATCAAATAAGTTAATAACTTTCAATGAAACACAGGTTTTCATAGATTTACAGACCTTTTACTACGATATCTTTTAATTGATTACCTGCTAATTTAAGGGATGCAAAACAATATGAATTTATATAGATTGAGAAGCCAGATGAATATTTTCAACTATGTAAAAAAAATATATATTTATATCTGTTAATTGTGAGAAAAAATGTTTTCATATTTTAATTAGTATTTAATTCTTAAAAGATTTTACTCATCACAGACATTATCTTTAATTAAATTCATCTTATATATAATTAATTATTGTAATATAAAATGTTTTTCTGTTATTTACTTTTGCGTTGCAACAGTACCACAGATTTTTCCTTAAAGTAAGCTTGTAAGGAAAGTTAAATTATCACAACGCCAACTCAACAGTATGTTTCTTTAATATGTGAATATTTCAGCAAATTAGTTAGTGATTTTAGCATAATATTATTGCACGTTATAGCTTAGAATCTTACTGATGAAAAAATGTGTAAAGATGCTTTGATTAATAACCGATGCCAACTTTAGCTTTGGGCTCACTACAAAAGATGCTTATGCATTAATTTTCATGTTGGCGTACAATAAAATGCTATTTTTACAACAATCTTGTTAATTAATTTATCTGACAAGTATATGATTGTGGGTAGTATAATAAAGTTAAAAAAACTTTAGGAGCTTTATCTCAAGTAACATTGAAAATAGTTACATATATAAATAGATTTAATTTGTAATATTCTATTTGATTGATTTATTTTTATACGTTTCAGGCACCAAATAGGTACTTACTGCCACAGGTAAAGCCACAAGATATGCAAAAGAATTGTATAGTAATTGACTTGGATGAGACCTTGGTACATAGCTCATTTAAGGTGAGTTTATTTCAAGAACCAGGAGGATTATATTACAGACTGGATGAATGCAGATGATTATGGGACTACCATTGGACATAATAATAATAATAATAATAATAATAATAATAATAATAATTATTATTATTATTATTATTATTATTATTATTATTATTATTATTATTATTATTATTGTAATTATAATATTAATAACGATGGTAACACTAATGATAATTGAATTTATCTTGAAAATATAATTTCATATTTATTGGTTTTTTAAAGCCAGGTTCCAGAGGGAAAAATTGTTTGAAATTTGTAGAACTGATTTTTCCAACACATGAAAAGTATTTTCAACGAAAAACTTTAGAACGGTCAATGAGAATGAGAATTTTTTTTTTAAATATTTAAGAACCGGAAGGGGGAGAAATCTACCCTTTTTTCCACCTTTTTACCAGTTTTTAAATATTAAAAACTATATATCTCATTAACTGTTCCTAACTTTTTCATCAGTTCTACAACATATCAAAATGCATGTATGTTTGTATGACAGTATTTCACGTCCAATCCAGGATCATCAGACCAACTGGTCTTCTGCAGCTAATCCCTTACACAATATATTTATTTATCAACATTTTAAACATAATATTACAAAGTTGTTAAACACTCTAAGGAAGTATGAAGTATAAATTATAGTAACTGGGTCAGAAGTGAACGTCACCAAACATAATATGCTATATCACAGTACTCTACTTTGATAAGGATACAATATGGTAAATTTGTACTACTATTTAGACCATTATGCTTGCTATTGTGATCTGACCAAATGTGTAGGTTTTCAGTTTTTCCAAGTGGATATTTTTTTAGGACTTTACACTATGTCTCCATTTTTCATATTTTTGTGCGATAATAGAAACAAGATGATAGTCAGATTTTTAAAACCATGTGCTAATAATTAAGAATGTACTTATGATTACATATTCCTCCCACTGACTGCTCATCATAATGCATGTCAACCAGAAGCCTAATAACAAAATACCTTATATGTATTCATGCATGACATATTGATATTTATATAGTAGAGAATGTAGTTTTTGAAGCCTAAAGTCAGCACTGTATACTGTCCTTACAAGGGTCCAGAATTACACCAATAAGGTTATTTTACACTGTTATGTTATGGTTAGCCCTATACCAGTGATCCTATACCCTTATGGTTGAACTTCCCCTATGGTAAACATTTTTGTTTTGTGCTTTTGTTTTTTTAATTTTCATTTTTTATGTACACATGAACAAATTACTGGTATACACTTAAAATTTAAAAGGTTTTATTTTATTTTAAATGGTTTTACACTAATACTTAGGAAGTATGGAGAAAAAAAAAATCATATTTTGCAGTTGTGTAAAATCTTGTTATTTCAATAAACATTGGTCATTGTAGTTGTATTATAATATAGTAGCCTCATTCTACCTTAAATTCTAGATTTGTTTTCTTAGTCTGTTATGGCTAGGTCATGTGATTTGGTCATGTGATTTGGTGCTATTTACCTATGCATCTCTTTATGTAGCCTGGTAGAAGTCTGTGTTTATCTACCATTAACATCCATAATATCCATGTATTTATTTTATTTTAAATTTCATTTGCTTCAAAAAGTAAATGACTTGACAATGCCAAGATGGATAGACTGGCTGTAGTGGTACTCATTAATAATGAGTCTTAGAATTTAGATTTTTTGTGTCTACTACCCCTGTGGAGGTCAGTAGGCACTTAGGTATCTTCTGGAAATTTACTTGTGAGCGTAAGTCCATTGAGGTGCATGATGGGATATTGCATCATAAGCAAAGAATTTTCTCGCTCGGGCCAGGTTTTACCTTTTTATCAGATTGGTCTCCTGATTGTTAATAAACATAAGGCAGTAGAAAGACACTCGCTTCTGCTGGAAGCCTATTTTTCTTAGTTGGAAAAATAAATCCTTGTATTTGCAGGATTTTGTATCAAGAAGTTTGGTAGGCAACCATCAACTTAAACTACAATAATACAGGTTGTGCAAAGTCTATCACCCTTATCAACCAATAGATGGGTTGGGAATGTAATTTGATAGATCACTTAAAAATTAATCTATGATTAAAGATAGTGCATATCTGAAAATCAGGAAACTTCAAATAACTGGTAACTTATTACCTTAAAATGTCAAAAAATCTACATATCAGTTTCATATCAGAGAATTTTTTACTACAAAAATATTTTAATTTATTACTGTACAATCTAAGGGTAAAAAAAAAACCAGATAAACATTAATAAGAGACATTGAATTGGCAGAGAGCCTATTAAAACAACTCCTCTTTATCAATTGGTTTCTAGAATATGGGTCCTAATGGTTTGTGCTGTAGTGATTGATATACTTGTTAGGGACCAGTCATACCAGTGTATTGTGAAGGGGAATGTTCAAGTGTAACATATCGTTATTCAATTGTGTGCATTTTTTTTCTTTTGCAGCCTGTTAGTAATGCTGATTTTGTTGTTCCTGTAGAAATAGATGGTACAGTACATCAGGTATGTAGTCAGTCAGTCAGTTTCAGTATCATTTAAATAGGCCCTAATTAAAAATTGATAAATTTGTGTTGTATTTGTTGACACCTTTGGTGATAAATAATTGAAAATTTATTTCATAATTTGGTATTTGTAGATATCATATATTGTTATTTGTAGGTATATAACCTCATCTTAACAACAAGGGTAAAGGCCTGTTTACACTTCAACGATAACGATAACGATAAAAATGCTAAAAAGTGATTGTTCATATAGAAAACAAAAGAAATTAGAGAGGTTTTTACACTAGGACGATTCTATAACGATTTATCGTGTATGCAATAACAAATTATTTTAACAAATCAAATCAGATGACGTCATAATCATGGACAAACGATAAAATCGTTGCTACTATGACGATTTTAGTGTTTTTCCATGATTATGACGTCATCTGATTTGATTTGTCAAAATATTATCATTGAAGTATAAACAGGCCTTTAGGCCAATAATTATATAGATTTACCAAGACAGCAGTTTATTCATTTTTGTAGCTGTTAGATTGTTAATGACTGATTTGTTTTTACCGAATTTCTCTAAATTTCCAATTTAATTGATTGGTTTTGTACCTGTCATTGAGAAGTATATTTTTAGACTTGCCTCCTTGCAAACAGTCTTATATAAATCCGTTGTGCTTGTTACACTTGATATCGGCATCCCTCACTTAAAGTAGCTCTTGTGAGTTAATGTGTAAGACACACATTACATGAATATGTCATGTGAGTTGATAGATGGAGCATGATAAAGTGGTGGTATTCATTTGTTGATGTCATATGTGTTTGGGTTACTGCTATTATTATAATCATGTTATAAGTTGTTTTTCTGATATTGTTATTTTTATAATGTAAATTATCCTGCATGCCACATAGCCAATCAATGAAGGAAAATGCAGGATGTTTGTACTTTAATACACATTAAGGATAAATGTTTACATAAATACTGTAGTCGGTTTTCAAAAGAGTACAGTAACTGAAAAAAGAAATTGTTCAGAGTAGCTTTTCTCCTTTAAACCTGGAAAATTAACATGTAGGTAGAGTTGATGGCTTGTTTACAGTTTTCTGGTTTATAATATTTACAAAGATAATTGTGGTTTGGTGGGTGTTTTTGTGGTTTAAAGAATTTTGTGATATCCTGTCTGTAACCTTCATATTAGGTAAAAGTAGTGATTCAAAAAGGTAATATAATTATTAAGCATTCCTAACATATTGAATGAGAACACTGCTTTAAGTTCTATTATATTATAACTATTGAAAATGAAGCCCAAGTTGGTACATGTCAGAATGATGTTTGAGTCCTACCACATTATAACAACTTTAGTATTAATTTCTTGTCAGTTTATTTCACTCTTCAAAGCTGCACAGCAGTTCAGAAACTGTATCATAACTTTTGATGATATCTGCTACTGCTGTATTCTGAGGTTCAGACAAGGGATGGAGGGGTTCTAAGTCTTCATGCAAATGTTATGAGGTTATAATGCATTGAGGAAAACATAGTATTGCGTTACTGTACTCTGAAGGACAGTATAAACTCGGTTGGCAGAACACTGGAATGTTCTCTAAAGGCCACTGGTTCAATTCCCACAGCTGCCTGTATTTTCTCTGCTGACCCTTCGTTACCTTTTCACACTTTTTAGTTTGTATAAAAACCAATTTAATAATCATATCACCTTCATTGATAACTCCACTTAGTGGGAAAATATCTTAGACTGGTGTGTTCAGGTTGAGACATCAAGTTCGCTTATTCCCCAATGAGAGCATGAAAATTAAGCTCAGTTGCAGAGTGTCACAAAGGTACTATACAGTAAATCGACATGACAGCCTTTGAGAAGAAAAGTACACCGCCGTCTAGAGCTCTACATTTGGGTCACTTTAATTAACATAATAACAGTATTTGTTTTTTTTTCTCTTAGGTGTATGTTCTTAAGAGGCCTTTTGTTGATGAGTTTTTACAACGAATGGGAGAGCTCTACGAATGTGTCTTATTCACAGCAAGTTTAGCAAAGGTGACACTTTACAAATACCGTATATCTATATCTATACCTGAAACCAATTTCTAAAATCTATAGTATACACTATAGTATTGTTTTGTCATACAATAATTGTGGGTGGTAGTCATGACAGTGATGATGATAGTGTCCCTGGAAACTGGCACATTTTCTTTGCGCTCCAGTAAGCTAGCAAAATCTCCCACTCACTAACACAATTTGCACAACAAAATACTAGTGTAAAGAATGTTTACTAAGCCAGACCCTTGTGAAGCATGGAGGAAGTTACTTTTGTTACATTTGGACTAACTAAAAACTAAAACTAAATCCTTTCCGAGCCACTAGGGGCTCAATGTGCTGGAGTTTATCCCAGTTTCCTTAGTGTGAAGTGGATGAGCGTTGTACTCCCCCGGACGGGACACTAGTCCATCGCAGGTTAGTCCCCAGCAGTTTGCTGGTACCCATTGATACAGCTGGGTGGACTGAAGCAATGTAGTTAAAGTGCCTTGCCCAAGGTCACAAGCGAATCTGCACAGCGTAGACTCGAAACCCAGACCTTTCGATTAAAAATCCGAACCTCAACCGCTGCGCCAAACTGCCGCTACTTACATTAGGACCCTCAGGGGTAATTGCTTAATTAGTGTTGAGTGTAATGGTGGCATCAATTATTGATAATTATGGTATTAATAGTGTTGGTGTAATAGTGGTGTGAGTAGTGGTGGTGTTAATAGTGTTGGTGTAATAGTAGTGTCGGTAATGGTAATGGTGGTGTAGTAGTAGTGGTAGTGTTAATAGTGTTGGTATAATAATGGTGTCAGTAGTGTTGGTGATAGTGATGGTGTAAATAGTGTTACTATAATAATGATGTTAATAGTGTTGGTGTAATTGTGGCGTTCATAGTGTTGATGGTAATATTAATGTTGGTAGTAAGGTGGTATTGGTGGTAATTGTACTATGTATGTTGATAATAGTGATAATATAACAAAATGATAGTTTTGCTAATGTGAAAATTAGTGCACTGCCAATAACAAACAAAAATTATCCAACTAAATATTAATGAAAATAACACAGAACTAAAATAAAATTTTCAACAATATTAGCAGATGTAGTTGTGGTTGATAGAAATGGTAATAGTGGAGTTATGACATTTGAATCTCCAAACGGCATTTAATCAATTGCAAAGGATTTTTTTGGATACTGTAGAATGTTGTGGATATGACACTAGAATCTAAAGTGTATTCAATTGTATTCAATTGGACACCAAATTATTTTTTCTCCAAAATTTACGGCTATCCAGAGGATTAAATATTTTTATGAATTATTGATAGAAACATAAAAGTCAATACTACTTTGGTATTGGAGATTATTTTTTAAATGAAATATATATTCTATTATGTATTTGAAATTCATGAAAGACTATTAAATTTTATGCAAAACCTGATATAAAATGCTAGATTTAGAATATTTAAAAAATATAATTTCATGAATTGCACATGAAAGAAACATTTTCTTCCCTTGTCATAAAATCTTAATCTTAATACAGGAACTTATTCAACTTATTATTTTTGTTGAAATGTTTTATTTTTTACATAGAGGTATCTTATATACCATTAATATTTTTATATATTTAAAAAGAGATATGTTTCTTTATGTAGTATTTGTAAAAAAAAATTTAATATGTAGAATATAGCAATATTAATAATGTGTGTACTGTTTGTTCTTTTTTGGATACTGTTAGGATATAAGATGGAGTCATTCCTTTTTTTTTCAAGTTCTTTTATGTGGAAAGCGCTTAGAAGCATTGTTTTGCATTATGCGCTCTATAAGACTAACATTATTATGTTATTATTATATTGGTATTCATTTTCTAATGTTGATTTTTATCTTGTCACCATGTTAACAGTACGCAGATCCTGTCGCTGATCTACTTGACAAATCACGCATCTTTAGGTCAAGGCTGTTCAGAGAATCGTGCGTTTTTCATCGAGGCAATTATATAAAGGTACATGACATTAATATTAATGTTCAAACGCTACAACATTTATGATCTAATGGAAGAAATCGCATTGCTTTAAAATGCTAATTCACAGGTATCTTCTGAAAATTCCAGCGGACTACTTTAAAATTCTTGGTAATTTGCCAGGTATTCGAAATCTACTAATGTATTCATGGTTTCCATGACATCAGTTGTTGTACTCGTTCAAGATATTCTGTTACATATACTACGTTTGACTAATGAGATCAAATGTGGATAGGATTCCTCATATTATGGAAACACATCGTCTCAAGAGTTGTAAATTGAAGTGGTAGACAACAATACTATTCTTAAATATATTTCCTTGGCATAAACCAGGGAGTTGCTTAAACCAACAACTAAGTTTATTAATAAGAACTTGGGACTTATCTCTAGCAACACTGCAGAGCAAAATTAATGATGACCTAATGAACAAATAACTTGGACAAAGTTTGGAATTTCTTATCAAGAAAACTATAAAATCTAATTAAAAATGAGGTCTCATAAAATGTGTTTGAATAGTATGCATGTGCTTATTGGCATCTTATCTGCTATGGGGAGACAAAATAACTAGGTATACTGTATAGGAAAGCGAATAGTATAAATTTTTAATGATTCTGTTTTCAGTATACGGACACGATACCTACATAGTGGGCTATAAATATATGTTGGCGAAGCATTATATTTACAATCTGCGATGCTGTGTCGTAAAAACCTACCTTGAACATGCTTAATTTTGTAGTTTATAACTCCATTAGTATGAAAAATGAATAAAATCACTGAATTTGGTTATTCATCACGATACACATGGACCAGATGACAATAGCGATGTAGTCCACATTATAATATTTAAAAAAAAAATTAACCTAAGGCAGATTTGCTTGTTGCTATTTTTGGATCCATACTTAACAAGATAATGCATGGATTTCATTAGAGAGCTTTTGATTGCACAACGATGGTAGGACGTAGACCATAGTGACGTCAGTAAAAGTCATCTGCGCATGCGAGAACGTTAAGGTCACCTCTTCGAATAGATTCTGGAACGCAATTTTGTCAAATCTACGTATGCAGAGAACGTAGGACGGTCACACATGAGTGATTCCGTTCTAGCGTCGCATCGTCGCACAAATCGAAAGCTCCATATTTATATATTCCTCGGCATAATTTCGGGGAGAAAATCTTGTCAAAAATATTTTGATATGAATGTTTTGATTTTTATTAGAATATCAGAAAATAGTTAATGATTTGCGTGACATGTTCAATGTGGGTAGTATGTAAGTATAAAGTAAGAAATGGTGTTTTTATGTCTTATTTTCATATTTTTGTTCTTTTTAGGACTTGAGCAGGTTAGGTAGAAATCTTGAGCGCATTGTTATTGTTGACAACTCTCCTGCTTCTTACATCTTCCATCAAGACAATGCTGTAAGTACAACAAAGCACTTGATCCTCATTGAGTCATTTAAGCACAAGCTTTTTGAGGGAATACTCAAATACTCAGTACATAAGAATTGTATTTTAAAGTTGTGGACATAAAAAAAAATCCAACTGTACTTATCGTGGGTTCTGGATGGATAACTAAGTGTTAAAAGATCAAGACTGAAAATCCTCAGGCCACTATCAAGTGACCGATGAAAACCAGAGCACCATGAGGGGTGTGGAGGTCAAAGGTGAAACATCTTCCTAAGTCCTTGGCAATGAGAGATTCTCTACAGTTAAATAGTTTCAAGCTGTGATAGGTCCTTCCTAAAAGGTGATGTGATCTTGTGGATCTGTGAGTATTTAATTGCAGTCGTCTGTTTGGCTAGCGTAGCTTATGTTTCAGCAAATCTGTCCCGGGTACAGATTAAGTAACAAAATCATTAGAATTCTAATTAAGTATTTAGAATATTGTAAGTGATGATTATTTCAAGTGCTGGAAAGACACTGATGAAAAGCAAATTGTTTTAAATAATAATTGTCTTGCACTTAGTCAGTAGATAAAGGATATAAATTTGCTTCTGTGTGCTGTAAATTTAGAAGTAAACAAAACAATAAAAGGCAAAACAAATAATTTAAAAATATCACTAGCTCTATGTGAGTTGGAAGGAAATAAAATTGTAACAATTTAATTATATATAACAATGCTAAATGGTAATATACATTTTTATTTCATTTTATTTAATGTATATAAAATTCAGAAAATATGTTTCAATCTGTGATTGCAAAGTGTATTAAATAATACAGATGATGTTAATTACTATTCAATATATTTTTTTCCAATATGAATTTTGTATTTTTTTTAGACTTATACAGTTAGTGAATGAATCAGTAATAAACTCCATAGATGTTGTTTGAATTACAGTATCAACAAAATAACAGATAATAATAATTAGTGCAATGACTTAACTCTTTATATCAACATGTAGAAACAAGAATTCACTAAAAACAATAAACTTTAAGGTGTGCAGTAAATATGCAATAGATGGCTTTTGAATTGTCAAGATCATTGTTTTCTACCATCACACACTTCCTGGTTTTGCTGACTATGTTACCTAGATTTGCAGATTAAAGGGACCATCTGAAAAGTTTTCTTGTTTTGTAGTTTGCAGATAAATAGCGATGGGACTATAACCATGGAGTTATATTTGTTAATAATTATCCCTTAACTATGTTTGCTCCTTTTACTTCTTCAACTAGCATTCCGCTATCAATATCTCATTGTTTGCACTGTAAGAGTGTTTGTGAAAGATTTACAACAAAAGGGGAAGTGATGCACATGTACACTGACCTTGCCTTACCTGTCGTCACCTTGAACCTTTCAGAGGATTGTAAATAGCTTGATTTTGACCTCATTCATATTTATACAAATAGAATATTTTGAGTATTAAACAAAACTTCATGTGGATGACCCTTCTTATTATGAAGAGATGGACTTTTGCCCCTTTTACACTGCCAAGCCAAGGTAAAAAGGCCAAAAAGAAGTTGGATTATCTTGACCATGAACAATGCTAGAGTTTAAAGATCGGCATTTCTTGTGTTTTTTGCTCACAGCCAATAAACGTTTCCCTAAAGAGCTGTATTTTTGGTAGTTTGGTGTTTGTATACTCTACTACTACTACCATTACATTGATCAAATCTGGTGATGTACTGTATTCCCTGGTACATAGACAAGTGCAGGCTAACAACAAGGTTGCTTTAAACCGCGTATTAGAAACAGGTGGTTTCAAAAACCTTTCAAGTGCTTCAGTTGATCTCATGCATCCATTTAGTAATGTAATTCTTGAAGATTAACAAACAATTTTAAAATTCTGAGTCATAATGGCTTGCATCACTTTCTTTGGAACTTTTCTGATATTATCTTTTGCCAAACTTATTAGGGGACCCCAAGATAGATCAGAATGATATCTTTAAAATTAATTTTTGAAAATGAAAGATCTATAAGGGGTGAATTAAATATGTAATATCTCTGGTAACCTGATCTAGGAATTGTTACAGTAATTAATTCACCCATAGAGCAAAGTTTGCTCTATGATTCACCAATGTATTAATGTCAGATTAGATTCCAGTTATAATCAAAATAGAACAAAATTACAAATAATGACATCTGTTATTTGATTGATTGATTGATTTATTTGTTATTTATACTTGGTTTCCTCTTCAGTAACAAATTAACTGTTCTCCCAGAGGGCCCAGTACACATAAAACAGTCCACAACACACAAGACAAACATACACACATGATGCTTTAGACAAACTAAATCTCAATATGAGGTTTAGGGAGTGAAGTTGTTTTGGTCGTGAGAAAAAGTCCTGCAACTGACAGGAATTGAACCCATGACCCTGGGATTGGAAGGCAAGCATCTTTACCACCAAGCTATTCAACTCCACTTGATATTTCTGGTATTTTAAAATGAAATAGTATTGTTTGTATTCCTAATGTTCTACCTATAAAATTGTCTTTTTGCCTTACAGATCCCAGTGGTATCCTGGTTTGACGATGTTTCCGACACAGAACTATTGGACATCATCCCTCTTCTGGAACGTATATCAAAACTTGATAATGTGTACACAATACTCAGGAAGGAGAACCATAATCATATACAGACATAACACAAGAAATCCTGGGCAAGTGGGCTACGAGTTAAAAAAAAAACGCTTTGTCAGTCGTCAACACCAGTTGATAACTGATACAATCCGTTGTTTGTGTACTTAAGTGTGTGATTTACATCGATGATTATTGTGAATCAGCTGTAGTCAACCAGTTATCTGCAACCAGCTATGGGCAAATAGCTGTTGGCAACTAGCCGTGGGCAAGTAGCTGTCGGCAAATAGGATGCAAGTCTGTAGCAGCTCACAGATTCAGTATGCAGACAGGACTGCATGCAGTCATAGGACCTGCTCCTTTTAATAGAATTTATATTAACCGAAAGAAATAGACACACAAAAAAAGAAAACAAATTATTATTTTTTATGATTGATACATTTGATTTATTTTAGTGATATTATTTTCATCAGTTTTGTTTATAGATATTATCATTTTAACTTTGTTGTATTTTTTTCCTTTGATTAGGTAATGCAACGTTGCCCTATATATGCAGATTTTGAAATCCTGTTGATTTCTTGAAAATCCTATTAACTTGAATATAAAATTCCATATAATTAGTAAGAAATATTTCAAGAATTCAACAATGTTTATTTACTAGTAGACTGATTTTTAAGAAATATGTTTGTAGAGTCCACAAAGGGTAATGTTTGTAAAATTGTGCAAATCAGCCTAATTTGCTATTTAGTTGGTCATGACACCTACATGATATTTGGTCAGTTTACTTTGGTACCACAGAACAAGACCAAATAATTGTCACACCTCTGACAATGTGTATATACTATGTTGTATATAAATGCAGAAATCCCTAAAATAGCCCCTTGGTCTAAATGATCTATTGTTCTTTAAACTAAAGAGCCATGATAGCACCCAAAACCAAGGCTTTTTGCCTTGTACAATCTTCCTACTCATAGTGCAACCTTTTCATTACAATATGTATTCTCAACAGAGAATAAGAATGGTTTTGTTTGTTAATATCAAAATACAAACATACAAACTAAAATTGACTTGTTTAGGAATTGTTTGTCTTGATGAAAATATTAAATGGAAAGAATACCATATTACCAATTACAAATATATACCAATCTTTATTTTCTGAACTTGAAGCATGGAGGTATTAAAATAGTCCTGAATGCATAAAGTTAGTATTTCTGTTTTACCAGTTTCTTTGTTAGTTTCATATTTAGGTGTCTCATAAGTTTTTTTATTCTATTTAATCGGAATTACTGCCATACTTAACATTTAGTTGCACATTTATTGTGTTGACAATTTATAGTGAATTATTTTTGAATTATTTCTACATAAGTATTTGCAAAATTGAAACTAAATTTTATAGATTAAAATCATTTTTTTAAAATTATTAAATAATTTCACAAAAATCATACAAATTTGTACATTGAAGGGAACTGACCGTCAATTTCACAGTTAATCCCCTAACTCTCCTGCATTTGTGAAGATTTAGAAAATTTCTTTTCTTTTATCTACTAATTTTCATGAAATCTTCTGGATCAGAAGATAATTTAATTCACTTGAAATTTATGTATATAATTCAAAATGCAAATTATAAAATTATTAAAATGAAGTAGAAAATATTTGTATGAATCCTCTGTAATTTATCTTACAGAAATGAAATTGTCAAACTATTTTTGCTAAAGAGTTTTCTAAACTTTCATTAAAATCAAGAAGATTGAACTCTTGACCTATTCAGTGACAGTGACCTGTGAAAGTGAGGTCAGTATTTAAATTGAACTATTGACCTGTTCTGTAACACATGAAATAAAGGTCAGCATTTATGTATTATAAGCATTGTATGTGATTGTAAAGAAAGGGATGAATTAACGTTTTTTGTGAGTACTGTAATACAATTTATAAATATTATATATATTATCTTGTATATTAACTAATTTTACTGGGTGTTTGTTGGGAAAGTTAATATGAAATGTTTGTTTTATTTTGGAATTGTTTTCATAAACAGCATTGAAAAATTAGTTTGTAGATTGGAACTCAATATTTGGAATGCTTACTTTGTGTATTTGGTTTTCAATTGAAAAGTAGAATGGAAAAAATCCATTTATCTGATACACATACGTAATACCATAATGATAATACCATTCCCATATTTTTTTTTGCATAGACCCTAAGCTGGTACAGTAATCAGTATAAGATTTATTATACTAAAAAGTCTGTAAATCAGTGAAAACCTACATTTGTCATCAGTGTATCATTGAAATGTAATAACTTAATTTATCATTTTAAATAAGCTATACAGTGTTCATATTGTTTAGGGTTTCCATACTTTATGACAGGCAGTATATCTTCAACAATAATTTCTTTTAATAAATTTATTGTTTTGTTGAACTTCCTTTTTTAATGCTGTATTCTGGAACATTCGAATAGATCTAGAACAAACCGATTCCTTAATTTGAAGGAAGAAGTAAATAATTAATTACAGTATTGTAATATTAT
The DNA here is from genome assembly GCF_011630105.1 of Anneissia japonica. Taxonomy (NCBI): domain Eukaryota; kingdom Metazoa; phylum Echinodermata; class Crinoidea; order Comatulida; family Comatulidae; genus Anneissia; species Anneissia japonica. The sequence continues at coordinate 567,129 of NW_022728550.1, read as the reverse complement.
TGTACAGAAATAATTTGTCAAATCATATTAAGGACACAATTCAGCTCCAGTTAGTTAATTTCATTAATAAAAAAGCAAAGCTCGCTTTTCTTATTTGCTAACTTGTGCTCATCACACCCATGTTACCATGCGTATCTGGAGTATAAACAGGCAGCTACAACACAAGCAGCACCCGCTAATGATTATATTTTAGGAATTATATTTTTACAGCTGAAATGGAGCTGAATTGCAACTTTTTACCCGCAAATACTAACGCTTGATGTACATAATTACCAGAATGTATTCATATTAATGCTTTATCTAACACCAGCTTTTGAACATTTCTCTTAACAGCTCCCTCAATAGTAAAGTAAAAAAACAGAAACAATGGTGGCAGTATTCTTATTGCTACATTTTGCTGCTTGGCTTTGAAGGTAAACAATGCTGCTCTATTCAATATTTCATGTTTTTAGAAAGCCATACTCAAGAAATGTTATCCAAATGTACAATTTCTGCATTATTTATAGGCATTTTATAAATATAATTTATAAAATTTCAAATTTATAATAGTTGGACTTTGTTATATGAAAACCCAATACTGCACCTGTATGTTAAATTGGAAATTATGTTGTAAATTTTACTTCAAAAAATTGCAAAAAATAACCATGCTTTAATAGACACAAAAGGGTTCACTTGTGAATATCATGTATATTGTCCATAGCAGATTTCTTTTATTATCAATATTAAGTATGCTGAGGAACATATAGTCTGTTACATAGCAACATAAGTTTTACCAGTGTTTTCAAGATATTCTGTGTAAGAGTAGAAGTGAATGATTTTTTGTTTCTGATTTTAGCTTTTAAATTTCATCACTCTATGTTCATCATAATCAATAAAGCAGCAATTGAAGTCTAATTGAATATTTTGGATTGGAAACAATCAAAACACTAATCAGTATGTAAGATTTTTTACATGGTCTATAAGATATGTATTCATTGTAAACTGTGTCCCTTCTGAGCAATTTTCTGGGGAGTGTATCTTACAGAATATAATACTGAAATGATTGTAGGCACCACAAAAAATTGAGATTTACAGTAGTGTAATAATTTTGATAATATTTTTGTTTCGGTTAAAGGTTAACAGCAACTAAATGTACAATGTGTAGTTTTGAGACATATCAATTTGCTCATATCATTTCATATGTGTTCTTATTTTCAATGTGTTTACATTTGTTGGCCCTATCCATATATAGTACTCACCCATGTGAATTTTAACAAAAATAGCAGCAGTTCTAGAAAAAATTCTCCTTACTGGTAAAATGTAACATGTAAAATATAAGATGCAAGATACATTTATGGTATGAACCCGCCTTCACACTATTGGTATGTTACCTTAATCGTATTGGCCTAAATATGACTATCTGTATGCCAGACGGCTTCCTGCATTGTTAAATGTCTTACAGTTTCTCTCCTTTCTACATTTTCACTTGTAAAATCTTAATGTTATCGGTCAATTGATATTGAATAAGTGGTGTCTTTAACATGTATCCAATCAGGTCACAATGTATCTGTTACTACCATTTTTGTTACTTTATCATTTTCCTGTTAATGTATGTAAAAAAATGATAAGAAGACTTGCTTTATCTATCTGTCAGTAATGTAAAGATTATGGAAGGTTTATGGATTTGTGAATGTTAATGTTGTAGATATCACAATTGAAGATGCAAGAATGAAATATTAACATTCATTATAAATTATTTCAAGATGCAAGGAACGAAAGTAATTATTACAAATTCCAAATTCTTAAGCCTTCTAGTTTTTACTACATTCAGGTTTGTGTATAGCTTGGACCATATTATTATGTTTCTGGAAATAACTATATTTATAACACATTTATTGCTACATGTATATACAGCACCAGTGTTTGCACGCAAGTGCATCCACACATCATTATTATAGGATGTAGCTTTGTTATCGCGTGGCCATTAATTTTTTCACAGCAAATAAGAACATCAAAAATCAGAACATTCTAGTTGCGCTTCAAAATAATGAGTGACCTCTTGGGTCAGCATGACAACCTTTGTGGTCAGCTATGTGACATTTTAAGGTCAGCTACATGACCTTAATTTCATACTGTTTAATAATATCACAGATTCTATGATAATATTAACATGAGTTTCATTTAGCCTGCGCTTAGGAAAGTTTACTGCAGTGCCTAGAAAGAACTGACCTTTAACCCTCACTGGAGTAGGATGTGATGGATTCTCTGCTGGAAGTGTGTTGTGTTCTTTAATAAAAACATTTATTAGGGATTTTGTGATAGATATGTGTTACTTTGTTGATGAAACTTTAACAAATTGTAGATCAGATAATTTCTATTCTTGGGTGCATTTTTATATTAAAAAGATTGACATGAATATAATATCTATGGTTCCTTATTTTGAGTCAAGTTATTAATAAACTATAATCGCATCTATTTATCATAATCATATACTATATA